>NC_057794.1:20755043-20756960 GCF_018294505.1 Triticum aestivum
GGGCGACGACGGTGACGGCGACGACGGGTGGCGGGGGCGACGGCGGTGACGGCGACGACGGGTGGCGTGGGCGACGGCGGTGACGGCGATGACGGGCGGCGGGGGTGGCGAGGACGGCGCGCGATGGGCGACGGGCGCGGCGAAGAAGTTGGATCGAGAAGAAGTACTGGTGGTCGATGAAACTGATTTTTTTGTAAGTGACATATATATAGGAGGGGTCTTTAGTACCGGTTGGAGCCACCAACCGGTACTAAAGCCCAATTTTTGCCAGGCCAAGGGGCGGGAAACGACCCCTTTAGTACCGGTTCGTGCCACGAACCGATACTAAAGACCCCCCCCCCCTTTAGTACCGGTTGGAGCCACCAACCGGTACTAATGGTTGTGCGCTGCCACTGGCGGTACACAATGTTTAGTCCCACCTCGCCGAGCGAAGGGCAGCCGCACTGATTTATAAACCCAGTCGTGGATGCTCCTTCGAGCTTCTCTATATAGCAGGCTTCTGGGCCTAACTAGGGCGCGCTGTCCTGTGAGTCTGCTGGCCCTTCTGGGCCTGCATTTGCACACCCTAGGTCTGGCAGGCCCACTCGGCAACGCGCCAACAAATTTTTATATAGTTTTTTCTTTTCTGCATTATTTATTTTCTTCTATTTATTTTGGAGTAATTTTTTATATAGTTTTTTTCTTTTCTGCATTATTTATTTTCTTCTATTTATTTTTTAGTAATTTTTTGTATAGTTTTTTTATTTTCTGTATTATTTCTTTTCTTCTATTTATTTTCTTTTATTTCTAGTTTGTACACGAAGTGCGTCCAGTTTTTGCCGTGACCCTCTCTACTCTTTCGCACATGCTATGCGGGTGAAATGATGATACCATGTCAAGTTTCAACATTTTCAGAATTCATTTTGTAGTGATTTTTAATTTCACGGTCATTTAGCTCTCTAAACAATTAGGTAAATGACCAAAAAACAACAAATGATGTCAGAACATGTCGGAAATTGATGACGTCGCTTTGAATGCTGCATACTGAACACAAAAGAAGTCTAGAGTTCAAATAAGTTTCAAAAACATTGAAGTGCCCGTGTAACAGATGAGTTCTCGTCCAAAACCCTGATACTCCGAAAGAGTTTGTCCAGTTTGTACACGAAGTGCGTCCAGTTTTTGCCGTGACCCTCTCTACTCTTTCGCATATGCTATGCGGGTGAAATGATGATACCATGCCAAGTTTCAACATTTTTAGAATTCATTTTGTAGTGATTTTCAATTTCACGGTCATTTAGCTCTCTAAACAATTAGGTAAATGACCGAAAAAAACAAATGATGTTAGAACATGTTGGAAATTGATGACGTCGCTTTGAATGCTGCATACTGAACACAAAAGAAGTCCAGAGTTCAAATAAGTTTAAAAAACATTGAAGTGCCCGTGTAACAGATGAGTTCTCGTCCGAAACCCTGATACTCCGAAAGAGTTTGTCCAATTTGTACGTGACGTGCGTCCAGTTTTTGCCGTGACCCTCTCTACTCTTTCGCATATGCTATGCGGGTGAAATGATGATACCATGCCAAGTTTCAACATTTTCAGAATTCATTTTGTAGTGATTTTCAATTTCACGGTCATTTAGCTCTCTAAACAATTAGGTAATTGACCGAAAAAAACAAATGATGTTAGAACATGTTGGAAATTGATGACGTCGCTTTGAATGCTGCATACTGAACACAAAAGAAGTTTGGAGTTCAAATAAGTTTAAAAAACATCGAAGTGCCTGTGTAACAGATGAGTTCTCGTCCAAAACCCTAATACTCCGAAAGAGTTTGTCCAGTTTGTACGTGACGTGCGTCCAGTTTTTGCCGTGACCCTCTCTACTCTTTCGCACATGCTATGCGGGTAAAATGATGATACCATGCCAAGTTTCAACTTTT
>NC_057794.1:20756970-20759860 GCF_018294505.1 Triticum aestivum
ACAGATGAGTTCTTGTCCGAAACCCTGATACTCTGAAAGAGTTTGTCCAGTTTGTACACGAAGTGCGTCCAGTTTTTGCCGTGACCCTCTCTACTCTTTCGCACATGCTATGTGGGTGAAATGATGATACCATGCCAAGTTTCAACATTTTCAGAATGCATTTTGTAGTGATTTTCAATTTCACGGTCATTTAGCTCTCTAAACAATTAGGTAAATGACCGAAAAACAACAAATGATATTAGAACATGTTGGAAATTGATGACGTCGCTTTGAATGCTGCATACTGAACACAAAAGAAGTCCAGAGTTCAAATAATTTTAAAAAACATTGAAGTGCCCGTGTAACAGATGAGTTCTCGTCCGAAACTCTGATACTCCGAAAGAGTTTGTCCAGTTTGTACACGAAGTGCGTCCAGTTTTTGCCGTGACCCTCTCTACTCTTTCGCACATGCTATGCGGGTGAAATGATGATACCATGCCAAGTTTCAACATTTTCAGAATTCATTTTGTAGTGATTTTCAATTTCACGGTCATTTAGCTCTCTAAACAATTAGGTAAATGACCGAAAAATAACAAATGATGTCAGAACATGTTGGAAATTGATGACGTCGCTTTGAATGCTGCATACTGAACAAAAAGAGGTCTGGAGTTCAAATAAGTTATTAAAAATAAAAAAGAGGTGCATTGCTGGTTAATTTGCTTCAAGCCTTTCGGAATAGTGTAGACTGCACTGCACATAGCTGAGTGCAAGCTATGCTATTTCGAAAGGCTTGAAGCTAATCAACATGCAGGTGAGCATTGCGCCTCTTCGTCATTGTCTCTTTACTCACGGCTTATAAACTGCTCATACTGCCTCTCTCTTGGCGAGATGGGACTAAAATTCAGCTTACTAAGAAACTCTAGTACCGGTTCATGGCATGAACCGGTACTAAAGGTCTTCGTGGGGGCCCCAGCCTGACCATAGCCTAACACAGCCTCACTAGTACCGGTTCGTGGCATGAACCAGCACTAAAGGTTGCCCACGAACCGGTACTAATGATGCCCGCCCGCCTAGCCGTTGGAACCGGCACTAATGGTCACATTAGTGCCGGCTCGAATTCAAACCGGCACTAATGTACTTCACATTTGACCCTTTTTCTACTAGTACTAAGAGATCAATGATCAATTGTTGTGTCTCCAAGGGGTGCCCCCTCCCTGTATATACATGATTGGAGGAGGGGGAGGGGCCAGCCTCGTATGGCGCGCCCCATGAGGAGTCCTACTCCTCCCTTCCAAGTAGGAGTAGGAGAGGAGAAGGAAGGGAGAGAAGGAGAGAAGGAAAGGGGGCATCGCCCCCCCCCTCCTTGTCCAATTCATACTAGAGGGGGAGGGGTCGCGCGGCTGCCCTGGCCGCCCCTCCTCTTCTCCCACTAAGGCCCATTAGGCCCAATATATTCCCCGGGGGTTCCGGTAACCCCCCGGTACTCCGGTATATGTCCGAAACCTTCCGAAACACTTCCGATATCCGAACATAGTCGTCCAATATATCGATCTTTATGTCTCGACCATTTCGAGACTCCTCGTCGTGTCCGTGATCATATCCGGGACTCCGAACTACCTTCGGTACATCAAAACACAAGAACTCATAATACCGATCGTCACAGAACTTTAAGCATGTGGACCCTACGGGTTCGAGAACTATGTAGACATGACCGAGACACGTCTCCGGTCAATAACCAATAGAGGAACCTGGATGCTCATATTCGTTCCTACATATTCTACGAAGATCTTTATCGGTCAAACCACATAACAACATACGTTGTTCCTTTGTCACACTACAAGAAATATGTCAACTTGTGACCCTCACTATTGGTCTCTAAAAGGTCATTGATTTTCATTTGCGACATTTTTTTGACCAAAAACAGAAGGTCAAAAGCTGGCGGTCATAAATTGAAATTAGTGACCTTCTTTGTGAGAAGGTCGTGGAATTCCACGACCAAAACCAAAGGTCGTTGATTCTATGACCTTCTGTTTTGGTCGCTAGCTCTGTGCCCAGGCCACGTCGGATCCGACGTGGCAAAATTGCGACCAATTGAAAAGGTCGTTGATAAGATTCAGCCCGGTCCAATTCGACACTTTACATGGGCCAAGCCCAACAATTCAGCCTATTTGTGTTTTTTCTCATATTAATTTTGGTCGGGTAGATGGGCCAAGCCCAACATTTCAGCCTTGTTATTTTTGGGCCTAGGCCTTTTTGTTTTCTTGGCCTTCACCTTTTCACAATTGATTTTTAAGCGATTTTATTCATTTTCCTGAATTGTTTGATTTGTGGCCTTTTTAGGGCCCAAGTAGTATTTGTTTCATTTCTGATGTATCAGCAATTAATGAACTGGTCCTCAAAAAACAATAAATAATCAACATTTCCAATATTTCAATCACCCAAATATTCACAAATGGCGACCAAAATGAGTATATTATATATATTACAATCATGCATAGTTCACATCATCTAGTAATTTACAACACCCAGGAAGTGCAAACACCCAGGAACATCAAGGAACATCTCTGACGTAAACACCCAGGAACACCCAGGAATAAACACCCAGGAACATAAAACACCTAGGAAGATAAAACTAGCTACAAAGATGAAGTGTTCCCTTCTTCGAACTTCTTTAGCCTAGAGCTCCTGTAGAAGAGAGGAAATTATGTTATCATGGCTATCAATGAAAGCAATATCTTCCAACAAAGAACAACTAGGAAAAGAATAATGAACAGAATAATAAACAGATACACAAGCGGCTAGGAGCATGGATAACAATAGTATACTGTTGCTGAGGCATTAGTATCACTACTGGAATCTGGCACTTTGCCATCATGGCAGATGGCAAAGGCATGGTCGGCGGATGGCAAAG
>NC_057794.1:20760953-20761491 GCF_018294505.1 Triticum aestivum
GCAGATGGCAAAGAGCCCAAATAGGCCAGCCCAAATTTTACATGTAGATGACATGTGGCCTTTTTGCCATCTGCCAGCTGATGGCAAAGCTCTTTGCCATCTGCCAGCAAATGGCAAAGTGACTATATTGCCTCATTTAATTTTGATTTTTCTTATATCAGTTCCTTTTGACAGAAAATCAAACACAAATATATATGACCAATATAGCATATTCAACACATATTACCAATAGTCATGAACACATATATATCCAACACATGTTACCAATAACAGCAAGTTTCATCCGTACATATACATAGTTTCATCAATATTACACAGTTTCATCCATAGGTAGCAAGTTTCACAAGGTCAAAACAAAAACTAAATACAAGCACTCCATCAACCCAAGCTTCCGTGATCTTAAGCAAATCTGTAAAATGGGAAAGAAGAAAGTTAGAAGAAGAAGAAGACTAGAAGAAGAAGAAGATTATTATGATGCGGAAATATGCATGGATTGTCAAAACTTGCATTATCCTACTATCACTAGTACAACAAAGCT
>NC_057794.1:20763696-20764886 GCF_018294505.1 Triticum aestivum
ATAAGGAACAAATAAAGTCCCTAACAAGCACCTATACATCATCTCACTACTGAGTGAAATACAGGCATGCCCCTCATCATGTAACCTCTCCATTTCACAAACATTATAGTTCCATGTTTATTCAATCACCAAGATTTCTGGGCTTTCGCCACAGTCCAAATTCCTGAAGTTGAATTCATGACAGACGTGTAACTAGATACATTATGATGTTTCACAACAAACAAGTACAAAAAGGAACTCCCAACGCTGTGCCGTAACAAATAACAGTGACAAATGGGTCAAAATGCCTTCCGCTACCAATTTTTAACCAAAAGCTGAAAATAAATCAGATACTTAAGACAGAAGTAAAACAAGCCATCATATTCGTCCACATATGTTAATATTATTTGCACCATCCGATCAAAAAAATTAATGGCTCACATTTAAAACTAAGTTCTCCCCCATTAAGCAGGTCCTGCTTAATTAAGTGGGTAAAGTAATGTCGTAGAAAAGTACACGAAAGTGCGTGTCCATTTGAATGGCTTAATCAGAGCTTCAAGTCTTCTGGAACCATGCCGCTGGCACCCAAAACAAGTTAGTGGCATTCATACCTGCATTAGCTTATGTCTCTTTTTCTTGGTACTTGCCTCTGATTATTTATAATTGTGCGCACTAGCAACATTGATAATGACTCCTCAGAGTCGACATGAGAATAGACTTGGTCCATTCTTTTTACAAAGTAGGTAGGATATGCCCACCTTTGGTTAGAAATATTCAGCTGATTATCAGACTAATGTTAATTTATGTATCAGGCAGGTCGTTCAGAATAATGTTAATTTGTTGAAACTAGAAAAGTCATCGATTCTTTCTCAGGTATGTACATTCTTTCCAAAGCTGGTTATTACATAAATGATGAGTATTGTATATTCAGTGATACGTACACTAGTGCATTGGCTAGAAGCAAGCGCTCTGTCAAAACTGTACACTTCTATAGTAGTTCAGATTTCAGAAGCTATTCTGCTGTACAATATCCCTTCCTTTTAAATATGTACTTTATGGATCAACTTGAAGGAGGTCATATTACCTTTCCCTGCAGGTTGAACATCAATGGGTTCATATGTTAATATAGTAGAAACAGAAACAATAAAAGGAGGCGAATAATTCGAACTCGACATTTTTTAACTGAAGTTAACAGCTAAAACTATCCCATG
>NC_057794.1:20765943-20783231 GCF_018294505.1 Triticum aestivum
AAATCTAACAACGATGGTTGTCGTCATCCTTGCGTTGGCTAGTTAAAACTAAGAGCAGCAGAGCAAATATGTGTATTACGCAGACAAACAGGGGTGCTCCTGTTGGGTTGCAACATGAAAGAGCCAGGTTTTTATTACTGCTAAAAAATACTTAGCAACCACAACAAATTATGATCAAAGGAATGGAAACGAATCTAAGGGTTTATTTTTGGTAAAATATCCAAGGTTGAGAAATCCAAAAATGCAAAAAACACCGATCAACTGTAGTTGTTTAACCATCACCACACTAACGAACATGTGTTCAAGAGAGTTGTTTGATCCAAAGCATTGAAGACAAATAAATGAAAGAGAAATGTTTCAATTCTATTCAGAAGTATAGTCCAAGCAATATCTGACTTATGATGAAATGCATAGGTCCAGCCGATGACTACACAGCAGCAACTACTTCAGAATTTGCTGGAGAAATGCTTATCCTTTTTATTCTTCAACGACGTAAAAAGAAATGCCAACACAACACCATCAACAACAGACTCTCACCCAACTAATATACTAGAACTAGATCAACCAAGCATCAGTTTTAAAAAGCTCGGTTTAAGATACTTCAACGACGTAAAATCTCAGTAGCATCTCCTTGTAACATGATATGCTCAGCTGACAAACGATTCACATGCAACTCCTCTACATTATATCACACCAACACACGGAGCTGCATCTCTAGATGAGGAACAAAAAAACGTTGATGGCATGCTAAGCATCAGTTTTAAAAAGCTCAATTTTAGATCATCAAAGACCGGAAAGGCCGCAGCGGTCTAAATGTTTCACATCCTCTGCCAAGCACAACATCATCATCGTCACGGAAAGGCCGCAGCGGTCTAAACAGTCAGCTATCCAAAAAACATAGTGACCCACATCACCATTGAGCTACTGTGAGCATGTAAGGACCAGATACAATGCAGAGCTACTAAGCAAATGGGATCGGGCAGAAGGGCAAAGAGAGGGAGGTGGCTACCTTCACCACAGGGGAACTTCCTGGTGGTGATGTTGAGCAGCATCCTGACTGGGCCCTTGACCTTCAGCTGCTTCTCCTTGGCGCCCTTCACCAGATCTGAGGTCACTGCTCAACACACGCACGCACAAACGCATCAGATCGGAGGCGCACAAATCCAGACTCATCCAACCAAGCACTAACAAACACATGAATGATACTAACATAAGCCATATAGTACTCTTGGAAGTGTGCAATGAATTTGCACAGGAGTACGTACGTACAACACAATAGAAACCTCAAGAATCACGGTGTGGAATACAATGAGGAATGTTTGTTTGGTCGAGGATGGGTCAGGCACCCTTGATCACGAGACGGGGCAGCCCAGGCTGTTGATGCAGTACTTGCTCACACTACCCAAGAACATCCTGTTCAACCAAAGGAACCGGATCGGCTTGTTTCTTTCATACACGAAAGGTGATGCCTATCACACAAGCAGGCAGGCAACTGTCCTAGAAACTTCATGATCTAAATAGATTACAAGATGAACTCCCGGAAAAAAATCGCTAAATGAACTGATCTAGAAGGTTACTACAGTGCTACTACATGGCTGCACTAAAGAATGTGAAGATGCAGTTCTAGATACGTGGGATTTGAATCAATTTTGGCTGTACAAGTAGAGTTCTTCACTGTGACCGTGAGAGATTTCCATGAAGCAGTGCAAGTCAGTTTTCAGTAGCTACTACTAAGACAGACTGCCTGAACAGTTCTATCCACGGCATTCAGTTCTATGGAAAGAAAAATTATATGCCAAGGCGCAAATGCGCTACAGATCAAGAGAAATTTATCTATACACATGTAGTTTCATGTATGCAGGAGTAGATGTAACACATACTTCACACTGTATCAGATTCATAATGACACATCCTAGCAAAACTGAAACTAATTTCGATCACGCAGTTGCCTCCATGGGCAAAGCTCTGTAGCAGGCTCGCCTGGCCACTCAGACAATATCCTTGATCTGCAAGGGCAAGAACAAGAGTAAGTTTTGGTCACGGTAATAAGATGATGATATAAAAAAATGATTGGCGGATGGTGAAATGTACACAAGACAGCATGTTTTATTGCTTCCTTCTGATTGCTCACACCAATAACATCCCGGTCCTATGTTTGTAGTACAGAAAGCCACAAAGAATTTGGTGGCAGACAGAATATTTATGCTTCCCTTTTCAATGGAGCCCCAAACCAAATACACCCTCGTCAATAATGCAAGTCCGTAGATGCAATGCAACATTGGACCACTAAATGACTATGTAAAGCATGATAATGGCCTAACTAGATCTGAGATTTCACACAAGTGGCAACTATACTAGTACAGTAGTGCACCCATGTCTCATGAAAAGCACGATCCTCGTACTGCAATTGCTTATCATATCTAAACTACAAAACGAAATGGCTAGAAATCACAGATCACATGCTTAAATTGGGAACTACGAACAGTTCATGTTCCTGATAAATTCAGAAGGGTCGCACAGATCGAAGACTAATTGTCGCATTCCCGGGGGGGAAACAATTAGACCTACACGGGAAGGTAATCCAGTAATCCGATCACGGTTCAAATTGCGCATCAATTATAGCCTAAATATTCCAGACCAGAGAAGATCTGACATCGAAAGGGGCGAGAGATGGGATGAGATGGGGTATGACGAACCAGGATGCCGTGCTCGAGGCAGTAAAGTACCCAGCATGCATTGCCGAACTGGATTACAGGAAGTCGCCAGGATGCCGACGCCGAGGAGCGTGGCCGGCAGGATGCCGAAGACGAAGTCGCCGAAGGAGATGTTGTAGCTCCGAGGCGCGCGCCGTGGTGCTCCTGCCATGGGTCGGGCGCGCGAGGACGGTCGGGCTACTCCCGCTTCTCCTCCAGAGGCCTCCACCGTGCGCTGCTCCCACGCGAGCCCTGGATGTCACCCAAGGAGAGGAGAGGAGCAATATGTTAGGAACCGCGGGAGAGGGAGGGGAGGCGCGGAGTGTCGTGCGCGTACGTGGTCGTGGCGGGGCACGCCGCCATCCTGGCCGTGGACTACCTGCCTATGGTCGCCGGGCCGGTGAGACGAGGCGCTGCGCGGCAAAATCCCAAGGACGGAGTGGTTGGTTGGCTCAGAGTGGATAAGGCTAGGGGAGAACGGGGGGAGGGAGGAGCTCGATCTCGTCTATGGTGAGGGTTGTCGATGGTGGGCGGCGGTGGATCGAGATCTGAGGGAGGGAGAGGGTGACTTGGAGATGGGGATATGGGATCGAGGGGCGTGGGAGAGGGTGGAGCAGCGGCGCTTGGGGGTGGGGGTCGAGCTCAGCCGGAGGGAGGTGGCCGACGCACGCAGGAGGGAAGGAGGAGAGGGGAGGCGACGGGGTTCGCCATGGGAGGTAGGGGGGAGGGGAGGAGGAGAGGAGAGCGAGGGGAGAAAGAAAGGAGGCGGGGGTGAACAAAAAATGTCCACGAGGACTAGGGTTTCGGCTTAGGCGGGCTTGGGGTGAGGACAGCCGTTAGATCCGCAAAAATCCAACGGTGTTCCATCCACGATCCGCGTGAAATGCTCTTGGACTAGTCAAAATGCAGTACACGCATACGATGTCATGACCATCTAAATTGGTCATGGTTAACTACAAAATTGGTCGTAGTTAACTAAAAATCAATTTTCTATTTTTCGAGTGCTCGAAATAAGTTTTTTTGTGAAGGACCTATAATATATTTGTTGCAAAATTGGATCAAATCATTTTTCTAAAATACTAGGTCATATTTAATTCACAATTGACCAAATAGTTGGGTGTAAAAAGTTTTGATCCACCTCTCGTGAAAAAAAACAAATTTTTGCCGATTCAGTTGGAAGCGGGTCAAATTTGAACTGTAGCTGCCTTGTAGTTTGCTCTTTTTTTTTCTGAAAATCGTTTCTAGGTACATAAGTATCTATTAAATCAGAGAAAAACCAAAAGAATTTCTAAGATTCAACCACTAGCTAGGAACGGTTATTCCCGCCGTTTTGATCGCATTTTGAAACCGGCATAAAAATTCAAAAAAATCAAAAAACTGGGAAACCTTCGCATTGTGTCGTTATATGTGGCCAAGTTCCCAGGAAAAATAACAAACTTGTAATACGGCAATTATTTTTAAAAAGTGTTCTCAGAAACGAGCTATCAAGTGTGGAGATCAATGGCTTTCAAGCCAAATAATCAATTTAAGGCCACATTCATGGCATAGTTTGTTCAAATGATATCATATTGTGCAAAAGGGTGCATATTGAAATGGCAAACAATGTTGCCTAAGGAAGTTTTCATTTTCTTTGGACGAAAAAACCATTTTCCATTTTTCTTATGCCCAAAAGGAGGTTTTTTTGTGAAGGACCTCCCAAATAATTGTTGCAAAATTGGACCAAATCATTTTTCTAAAATACTAGGCCATATTTAATGCACAATTTACCAAATGGTTGGGTGTCAATAGTTTTGATCCACCTCTTGTGAAAAAGACAAATTTCTGCCGATTCAAAAGAAAGCGGGTCAAATTTGAACTGCGACTGCCTCATAGTTTGCTATTTATTTTTTCCAAAAATCATTTCTAGGTACAAAAGTATCTATTTAATCAGAGAAACACCAAAAAAATTCCAAGATTCAACCACTAGCTAGGAACGGTCAAGCCCGCCGTTTTGACCGCATTTTGAAACAGGCATAAAAAATTCAAAAAAAATCAAAAAAATTGGGAAGCCTTCGCATTGTGTCATTATATGTGACCAAGTTACCAGGAAAAATAAAAAACTTGTAATACGGCAATTATTTTTAAAAAGTGTTCTCAGAAATGAGCTATCATGCGTGGAGATTCATGGCTTTCAATCCAAATGATCAATCTTATGGCCACATTCATGGCATAGTTTGTTCAAATGATCTCATATTTTGCAAAAGGGTGCATATTGGAATTCCAAACAATGTTGCCTAAGGGACTTTTTATTTTCTTTGCACGGAAAATTCATTTTCCATTTTCCGAGTGCCCGAATTGAGTTCTTTTTGTGAAGGACCTACCATATATTTGTTGCAAAATTGGACCAAATCAATTTTGTAAAATACTAGGCCATATTTGATTCACAATTGACCAAATGTTTGGGTGTCAAAAGCCTTGATCCACCTCTGGTGAAAAAGACAAATTCCCGCCGATTCAGTAGGAAGCGGGTCAAATTTGAACTGCAGCTGCCTCATAGTTTGCTCTTTATTTTTTCAAGAAATCATTTCTAGATACATAAGTATGTATTTAATCAGAGAAATATTAAACTTTTTCCAAGATTCAACCACTAGTTAGGAACGGTCAAACCCGCCGTTTTCATCACATTTCGAAACAGACTTAAAAAATAAAAAAAATAAAAAAAAATTGGGAAACCTTCGCATTGTGTCATTATATGTGATCGATTGGCCAGCGCGACCAATTTCGATGATCGTGTACCTTTCATCCGAGCGCAACTTTCTCTTCGGGCCTCGTCTCTTTACCGAAGTGTTGCTCGATCCGGAGGGCTATAAAAGAAGAAAAAGGAGAGAGTTAATATGTGTACATACCAAAAACAATTAATGCATCAATTAGCTATTGTCAGCCCATGCTTAATTAATATATATATACCTGGCCGGACTCCGTTCGGTCACCGAAGCCGTCATCACGGTGTCCTTCCCCCTCCATTCGGTCACTGGAGCCGTCATCACGGTGTCCTTCCCCCTCCATTCGGTCACCGGAACCGTCATCATGGTGTCCTTCCTCCTTCATTGTTTGATCATCGTTGTAGCCTGCTTATTCATCCTGTCTTTCCAGACCACCGGTGCATGTGTCGTTGAAAACCACAAGACGGCATCACTTCCGTGTCCGATTATCTCCCCCAACATCGCTTCTTGTGCTTCGTCTCGGGGGTGTGGATCCATAGTTTCTGCAAATATTTACAACATGGCAATTATTATTCAAACATGACAGATGGATATATTAGTGGCAAACGTTGAACTAGCTAGCTAACCACAATAAGGAATCATATTAGTGGCCTGGCCTCGACGCTTCTCTAGGGTTTGGGGTGGCCTCGACGACAACGCTCTTTTAACTTGGTAAATTTGGGTGGCCTCAAGAGAGTTTGTTGATAGGGTAGGGGCGCAGAGGGAGGGGGTAGGATACCGGCATCATTTTTTTTCTAGGGTTTGGGTGTCGTCGAGAGTTTTAGTCGAGCGAGAGGGCCGGGGGGGGGGGGTGCTCCCGTGGTATATATACCGACCGCCCCTCATGTCAAAGTTATCCGGGAGGGGGTTATATCGACAACGATGACATACATACATTCAGCGTACGGCACCTCCGCGTTCAGCACACGTTCAGCTCGGTGACGTCCCGCGAACTCATGATCCAGTAGAGCTTTGGGAAGAGCTTCGTCGGCACGACGGTGTGGTGACGGTGTTGATGAAGCTACCGACGCGGGGCTTCGCCTAAGCACCGCTATGATATGACCGAGGTGGATTATGGTGGAGGGGGCCACCACACACGGCTAAGAGATCAATGATCAATTGTTGTGTCTCCAAGGGGTCCCCCCTCCCTGTATATAAAGGATTGGAGGAGGGGGAGGGGGCCGGCCTCCGATGGCGCGCCCCATGAGGAGTCCTACTCCCACCGGGAGTAGGACCCCCCTTCCAAGTAGGAGTAGGAGAGGAGAAGGAAGGGAGAGAAGGAAAGGGGGGCGCCTCCCTCCCTCCTTGTCCAATTCGGACTAGAGGTGGAGGGGCCGCGCGGCTGCCCTGGCCGCCCCTCCTCTTCTCCCACTAAGGCCCATTAGGCCCAATATACTCCCTAGGGGGTTCCGGTAACCCCCCGGTACTCCGGTATATGTCCGAAACCTCCCAAAACACTTCCGGTGTCCGAACATAGTCGTCCAATATATCGATCTTTATGTATCGACCATTTCAAGACTCCTCTTCATGTCCGTGATCATATCTGGGATTCCGAACTACCTTCGGTACATCAAAACACAAGAACTCATAATACCGATCGTCACAGATCTTTAAGCGTGTGGACCCTACGGGTTCGAGAACTATGTATACATGACTGAGAAACGTCTCCGGTCAATAACCAATAGCGGAACCTGGATGCTCATATTGGTTCCTACATATTCTACGAAGATCTTTATCGGTCAAACCACATAACAACATACGTTGTTCCCTTTGTCATCGGTATGTTACTTGCCCGAGATTCGATCGTCGGTATCTCAATACCTAGTTCAATCTCGTTACCAGCAAGTCTATTTACTCGTTCCACAATGCATCATCCTATAACTAAATCATTAATCACATTGCTTGCAAGGCTTATAGTGATGTGCATTACCGAGAGGGCCCATAGGTACTTCTCCAACAATCGGAGTGACAAATTCTATTCTCGATCTATGCCAACTCAACGAACACCATTAGAGACACCTGTAGAGCACCTTTATAATCACCCAGTTATGTTGTGACGTTTGGTAGCACACAAAGGGTTCTTCCGGTAATCGGGAGTTGCGTAATCTCATAGTCATAGGAACATGTATAAGTCATGAAGAAAGCAATAGCAGTAAACTAAATGATCAAGTGCTAAGTTAACGGAATGGGTCATGCCAATCACATCATTCTCCTAATGATCTGATCCCGTTAATTAAATGACAACTCATGTCTATGGCTAGGAAACTCAACCATCTTTGATCAACAAGCTAGTCAAGTATAGGCATACTAGTGACACTATGTTTGTCTATGTATTCACACATGTATTATGTTTCTGGTTAATACAATTCTAGCATGAATAATAAACATTTATCATGATATGTGGAAATAAATAATAACTTTATTATTGCCTCTAGGGCATATTTCCTTCAGTCTCCCACTTGCACAAGAGTCAATAATCTAGATTACACAGTAATGATTCTAACACCCATGGAGTCTTGGTGTTGATCATGTTTTGGTCGTGGAAGAGGCTTAGTCAATGGGTCTGCAGCATTCGGCTCCGTATGTATCTTGCAAATCTGCAGCATCCCGGATGGAATTGAAGCGTCTCTTGATGTGCTTGGTTCTCTTGTGAAATCTGGATTCCTTTGCCAAGGCAATTGCACCAGTATTGTCACAAAAGATATTCATTGGACCCGATGCACTAGGTATGACACCTAGATCGGATATGAACTCCTTCATCCAGACTCCTTCATTTGTTGCTTCCGAAGCAGCTATGTACTCCGCTTCACACGTAGATCCTACCACGACGCTTTGTTTAGAACTGCTCCAACTAACAGCTCCACCGTTCAATATAAACACGTATCCGGTTTGCGATTTACAATCGTCTAGATCAGTGTCAAAGCTTGCATCGACGTAACCATTTACGACGAGCTCTTTGTCACCTTCATAAACGAGAAACATATCCTTAGTCCTTTTCAGGTATTTCAGGATGTTCTTGACCGTTGTCTAGTGATCCACTCCTAGATTACCTTGGTACCTCCCTGCTAAACTAATAGCAAGGCACACATCAGGTCTGGTACACAGCATTGCATACATGATAGAGCCTATGGCTGAAGCATAGGGAACACTTCTCATTTTCTCTTTATCTTCTGCGGTGGTCGGGCATTGAGTCTTACTCAACTTCATACCTTGTAACACAGACAAGAACCCTTTCTTTGCTTGATCCATTTTGAACTTCTTCAAAACTTTATCAAGGTATGTGCTTTTTGAAAGTCCAATTAAGCGTCTTGATCTATCTCTATAGATCTTGATGCCCAATATATAAGCAACTTCTCTGAGGTCATTCATTGAAAAACTCTTATTCAAGTATCCTTTTATGCTATCCAGAAATTCTATATCATTTCAAAATCAACAATATGGCATCCACATATAATATTAGAAATGCTACAGAGCTCCCACTCTCTTTCTTGTAAATACAGGCTTCTCCAAAAGTCTGTATAAAACCATATACTTTGATCACACTATCAAAACGTTTATTCCAACTCCGAGAGGCTTGCACCAGTCCATCAATGGATCGCTGGAGCTTGCACACTTTGTTATCACCCTTTGGATCGAAAAAACCTTCTGGTTGCATCATATACAACTCTTCTTCCAGAAATCCATTCAGGAATGCAGTTTTGACATCCATTTGCCAAATTTCATAATCATAAAATGCGTCAATTGCTAACATGATTCGGGCAGACTTAAGCATCGCTACAGGTGAGAAAGTCTCATCATAGTCAACCCCTTGAACTTGTCGAAAACCTTTCACAACAAGTGGAGCTTTGTATATAGTAACATTACCGTCAGCGTCAGTCTTCTTCTTGAAGATCCATTTATTCTCGATGGCTTGCCGATCATCGGGCAAGTCAACCAAAGTCCACACTTTGTTCTCATACATGGATCCCATCTCAGATTTCATGGCCTCAAGCCATTTGGCGGAATCTGGGCTCACCATTGCTTCTTCATAGTTCGTAGGTTCACCATGGTCAAGTGACATGACTTCCAGAACAGCATTACCATACCACTCTGGTGTGGATCTTACTCTAGTTGACCTATGAGGTTCGATAGTAACTTGATCTGAAGTTTCATGATCATCATCATTAGCTTCCTCACTAATTGGTGTAGGTGTCACAGGAACCGGTTTCTGTGATGAACTACTTTCCAATAAGGGAGCAGGTACAATTACCTCATCAAGTTCTACTTTCCTCCCACTCACTTCTTTCGAGAGAAACTCCTTCTCTAGAAAGGATCCATTCTTAGCAACAAATGTCTTGCCTTCGGATCTGTGATAGAAGGTGTACCCAATAGTTTCCTTTGGGTATCCTATGAAGATGCATTTCTCCGATTTGGGTTCGCGCTTATCAGGTTGAAGTTTTTTCACATAAGCATCGCAACCCCAAATTTTATGAAACGTCAACTTTGGTTTCTTGCCAAACCACAGTTAATAAGGCGTCATCTCAATGGATTTCAATGGTGCCCTATTTAACATGAATGCAGCCGTCTCTAAAGCATAACCCCAAAACGATAGCAGTAAATCAGTAAGAGACATCATAGATCGCACCATATCTAGTAAAGTACGATTACGATGTTTGGACACACCATTACGCTGTGGTGTTTCGTGTAGCGTGAGTTGCGAAACTATTCCACATTGTTTAAAATGCATACCAAACTCGTAACTCAAATATTCTCCTCCATGATTAGATCATAGAAACTTTATTTTCTCGTTACGATGATTTTCCACTTGACTCTGAAATTCTTTGAACTTTTCAAATGTTTCAGACTTATGTTTCATTAAGTAGATATACCGATATCTGCTCAAATCATCTGTGAAGGTGAGAAAATAACGATGCCCGCCGTGAGCCTCAGTATTCATTGGACCACATACATCAGTATGTATGATTTCCAATAAATCTGTTGCTCGCTCCATTGTTCCGGAGAACGGCGTTTTAGTCATCTTGCCCATGAGGCATGGTTCGCAAGTACCAAGTGATTCATAATCAAGAGTTTGAAGAAGTCCATCAGTATGGAGTTTCTTCATGCGCTTTACACCAATATGACCTAAACAGCAGTGCCACAAATAAATTGCACTATCATTATCAACGCTGCATCTTTTGGCTTCAACATTATGAATATGTGTATTACTACTATCGAGATTCAACACAAATAGACCATTCCTCAAGAGTGCATGACCATAAAAGATATTACTCATATAAATAGAACAACCATTATTCTCATATTTAAATGAATAATCGTCTCGCATCAAACAAGATCCAGATATAATGTTCATGCTTAACGCTGGCACCAAATAACAATTATTCAGGTCTAAAATTAATCCTGGAGGTAGATGTAGAGGTAGCGTGCCGACGACGATCACATCGACTTTGGAACCATTTCCCACACGCATCGTCACCTCGTCCTTATCTAATCTTCGCTCAATCTGTAGTCCCTGTTTCGAGTAGCAAATATTAGGAACAGAACTAGTATCAAATACCCAGGTGCTACTGCGAGCTCTAGTAAGGTACACATCAATAACATGTATATCACATATACCTTTGTTCACCTTACCATCCTTCTTATCCGCAAATACTTGGGGCAGTTCCACTTCCAGTGACCAGTCTATTTGCAGTAGAAGCACTCAGTCACAGGCTTAGGTCTAGACTTGGGTTTCTTCTCCTGAGCAGCAACTTGTTTGCCGTTCTTTTTGAAGTTCCCCTTTCTTCTTCCCTTTGCCTTTTTTTCTAGAAACTGGTGGTCTTGTTGACCATCAACACTTGATGCTCCTTCTTGATTTCTACCTCCGCAGCCTTTAGCATTGCGAAGAGCTCGGGAATTGTCATATCCATCCCTTCCATATTATAGTTCATCACGAAGCTCTTGTAGCTTCATGGCAGTGATTGAAGAATTCTATCAATGACACTATCATCCGGCAGATTAACTCCCAATTGAATCAAGTGATTGTAGTGCCCAGACATTCTGAGTATATGTTCACTGACAGAACTATTCTCCTCCATCTTGCAGCTATAGAACTTATTGGAGACTTCGTATCTCTTAGACCGGGCATTTGCTTGAAATATCAACTTCAACTCCTTGAACATCTCATATGCTCCATGACGTTCAAAACGTCGTTGAAGTCTCGGTTCTAAGCCGTAAAGCATGGCACACTGAACTATCGAGTAGTCATCAGCTTTGCTCTGCCAGACATTCTTAACATCATCAGTAGCATCTACAGTAGGCCTGGCACCTAGCGGTGCTTCCAGGACGTAATTCAACTATGCAGGAATGAGGATAATCCTCAAGTGACGGACCCAGTGCGTGTAATTTCTACCATCATCTTTCAACTTCGCTTTCTCAAGGAACGCATTAAAATTCAACGGAACAACAGCACGGGCCATCTATCCACAACAACATAGAAAAGCAAAATACTATCAGGGACTAAGTTCATGATAAATTTAAGTTCAATTAGTCGTATTTACTTAAGAACTCACACTTAGATAGATATCCCTCTAATCATCTAAGTGATCACGTGATCCAAATCAACTAAACCATAACCGATCATCACGTGAAATGGAGTGGTTTTCAAAGGTGAACATCACTATGTTGATAATATCTACTATATGATTCACGCTCGACCTTTCGGTCTCAGTGTTCTGAGGCCATATTTGTATATGCTAGGCTCGTCAAGTTTAACCCGAGTATTCTGCGTCTGCAAAACTGGCTTGCACCCGTTGTATAAGAACGTCGAGCTTATCACACCCGATCATCACATGGTGTCTCGGCACGACGAACTTTTGCAACGGTGCATTCTCAGGGAGAACACTTGTACCTTGAATTTTTTTTAGTGAGAGATCATCTTACAATGCTACCGTCAATCAAAGCAGAATAAGATGCATAAAGGATAATCATCACATGCAATCAATATAAGTGATATGATATGGCCATCATCATCTTGTGCCTTTGATCTCCATCTCCAAAGCATCGTCATGATCACTGATACGTCCCCAATGTATCAATAATTTTTTATTGTTCCATGCTATTATATTATATGTTTTGGATGTTTATGGGCTTTACTAAACACTTTATATTATTTTTGGGACTAACCTATTAACCGGATGCCCAGCCCAAATTGTTGTTTTCTTGCCTATTTCAGTGTTTCGAAGAAAAGGAATATCAAACGGAGTCCAAATGGAATGAAACCTTCGGGAGAGTTACTTTTGGAACGGAAGCAATCAAAGAGACTTGGAGTAGACGTCGGGGAAGCTTCGAGGAAGCCACAAGGTAGGGAGGCGCACCCTACCCCCCTAGGCGCACCCCCCACTCTCGTGGGCCCCTCATGGCTCCCCTGACCGACTTATTTCGCCTATATATGTCCATATACCCCAAAAACATCGGGGAGCAGAATAGATCGGGAGTTCCGCCGCCAAAAGCCTCTGTAGCCACCGAAAACCAATCTAGACCCGTTCCAGCACCCTGCCGGAGGGGGGAATCCCTCTTCGGTGGCCATCATCATCATCCCGGCGCTCTCCATGATGAGGAGGGAGTAGTTCACCCTCGGGGCTGAGAGTATTTACCAGTAGCTATGTGTTTGATCTCTCTCTCTCTCTCGTGTTCTTGACTCGGTACGATCTTGATGTATCGCGAGCTTTACTATTATAGTTGGATCTTATGATGTTTCTCCCCCTCTACTCTCTTGTAATGGATTGAGTTTTCCCTTTGAAGTTATCTTAACAGATTGAGTCTTTAAGGATTTGAGAACACTTGATGTATGTCTTGCATGTGCTTATCTATGGTGACAATGGGATATCACGTGATCCGCTTGATGTATGTATTGGTGATCAGCTTGTGAGTTCCGTGACCTCGGGAACTTATGCATAGGGGTTGGCACACGTTTTTGTCTTGACTCTCTGATAGAAACTTTGGGGCACTCTTTGAGGTTCTATGTGTTGGTTGAATAGATGAATCTGAGATTGTGTGATGCATATCGTATAATCATACCCACGGATACTTGAGGTGACATTAGAGTATCTAGGTGACATTAGGGTTTTGGTTGATTTGTGTCTTAAGGTGTTATTCTAGTAAGAAATCTTGAATATATCGATCAGAAAGAATAACTTTGAGGTGGTTTCGTACCCTACAATAATCTCTTCATTTGTTCTCCACTATTAGTGACTTTGGAGTGACTCTTGTTGCATGTTGAGGGATAGTTATATGATCTTATTATGTTATTATTATTGAGAGAACTTGCACTAGTGAAAGTATGAACCCTAGGCCTTGTTTCCTAGAATCGCAATACCATTTACGCTCATTTTTATCGCTTGCTACCTTGCTATTTTTATATTTTCAGATTACAAAAACCTTTATCTACCATCCATATTGCACTTGTATCACCATCTCTTCGCCGAACTTGTGCACCTATACAATTTACCATTGTATTGGGTGTGTTGGCGACACAAGATACTCTTTGTTATTTGGTTGCAGGGTTGTTTGAGAGAGACCACATCTTCGACCTACGCCTCCCATGGATTGATAAACCTTAGTTCATCCACTTGAGGGAAATTTGCTACTGTCCTACAAACCTCTGCACTTGGAGGCCCAACAACTTCTACAAGAAGAAGGTTGTATAGTAGACATCAAGCTCTTTTCTGGCACCGTTGTCGGGGAGGTTAGCACTTGTAGGTATATCTTTAGATCTTGCAATCGAATGTTATTGTTTCTTGTTTTATCACTAGTATAGTCTATAAAATAAAAATAAAAAATGGAATTGAGGGTACCTCATATGCTTCATATTTTTAATATCTTTCATGAAAATAAGGATTCCGATAATTGTGCCAAAATGCTAGAAGAAGAATGCATTAGAATGTTTGGCACTAAATCTTTGGATGATGAGCATGATTGCAATGTTGTTAGTATGGATTCTTTGAATACCCATGATGCTAATGATATGCAAAGCCACAAGCTTGGGGATGCTATGTTTGATGAAGATGATATTTTTTGTCCCCCAAGTTTTGATGAGCAAATTTATTTTGATGATAGCATGCCTCCTATTTATGATGATTATATTGATGAATGTGGGTTTGGAAGAGTGTCAACTATAGGAAGTAATGATCCCACTATTTTGGAGGGTGTTGAATCTTATTGTGATAATTATAAAAGTGGGTTTGGAGAGGTCATGACTTTAGTTAATGTTAATCCCACTATTTTGGAAGAGTGTCAACTTTTCATACACGTGGATCGTGTTAAGAATATGTTTTGTGATATCTATATTGTTGAATTTTCTTATGATCCTACATGTAATTATTATGAGGGAGGAACATATGCTTGTAGGAATTGCAATAATATCGAGTTTCCTCTCTATGTGCTTAAAGTTATGAAGTTATGCTTGTTTTGCCTTCCTATGCTAGTTGATTATTGTTCCCATAAATTGTTTGCTCACAAAATCCCTATGCATAGCAAGTGGGTTAGTCTTAAATGTGCTAGTTATATTATTCATGATGCTCTCTTTATGTTACAATTCTTATCTTTTATGTGAGCATCATTGAAATCATCATGCCTAGCTAGGGGCGTTAAACAATAGCGCTTGTTGGGAGGCAACCCAATTTTATTTTTGTTCCTTGATTTTTGTTCCTGTTTGGTAATAAATAATCTATCTAGCCTCTGGTTATATGTGGTTTTATGTTTTAATTAGTGTTTGTGCCAAGTAGAACATTTGATAAGACTTGGGGAAAGTCTTTGCGATCTTGCTGTAAAAAACAGAAACTTTAGCGCTCACGATATTAGCTGCCATTTTTTATTTGAGAGTGATATTTTGTTAATTATTTTTGCAGATGATTAATAGATGAATTCCTCACGTCAAGAAATTTATTTTAGAATTTTTGGGGTTCCAGAAGTATACGTTTGATCCAGATTACTACAGACTGTTCTGTTTTTGACAGATTCTGTTTTCTATGTGTTGTTTGCTTATTTTGATGAATCTATGAGTAGTATCGGAGGGTATGAACCATAGAGAAGTTGGAATACAGTAGATATTACACCAATATAAATTTATAATGAGTTCACAACAGTACCTAAGTGGTGATTTATTTTCTTATACGAACGGAGCTTACGAGTTTTTAGTTGAGTTTTGTGTTGTGAAGTTTTCAAGTTTTGGGTAAAGATTCAATGGATTATGAACAAGGATTGGCAAGAGCCTAAGCTTGGGGATGACCAAGGCACCCCACGGTAAAATCCAAGGACACCAAAAAGCCTAAGCTTGGGGATGCCCTGGAAGGCATCCCCTCTTTTGTCTTCGTTCATCGGTAACTTTACTTGGAGCTATATTTTTATTCACCACGTGATATGTGTTTTGCTTGGAGCATCTTGTATGATTTGAGTATTTGCTTTTTAGTTTACCACAATCATCCTTGCTTTACACACCTTTTGAGAGAGACACACATAATTGGAATTTATTAGAATACTCTATGTGCTTCACTTATATCTTTTGAGCTATATAGTTTTTGCTCTAGTGCTTCACTTATATCTTTTAGAGCACGGTGGTGGTTTTATTTTATAGAAATAATTGATCTCTCATGCTTCACTTATATATTTTGAGAGTCCTTTAGAACAGCACGGTAATTTTCTTTTGCTATAATAAAACAACTTTCATATAAGTTCATTGAATACTAAGAGAAGTTTGATACTCGATGATTGTTTTGAGATATGGAGATAGTGATATTAAAGTTTTGCTAGTTGAGTAGTTGTGAATTTGATAAATACTTGTGTTGAAGTTTGCAAGTCCAGTAGCATGCATGTATGGTAAACATTGTGTAACAAATTTGAAACATGAGGTGTTATTTGATTGTCTTCCTTATGAGTGGCGGTCAGGGACGGGCGATGGTCTTTTCCTACCAATCTATCCCCCTAGGAGAATGCGCGTAGTACTTGGTTTTTGATGAATTCTAGATTTTTGCAATAAGTATGTGAGTTCTTTATGACTAATGTTGAGTCCATGGATTATACGCACTCTCACCCTTCCATCATTGCTAGCCTCTTCGGTACCGTGCATTGCCCTTTCTCACCTTAAGAGTTGGTGCAAACTTCGCCGGTGCATCCGAACCCCGTGATATGATACACTCTATTGCACATAATCCTCCTTATATCTTCCTCAAAACAGCCACCATACCTACCTATTATGGCATTTCCATAGCCATTCCGAGATATATTGCCACGCAACTTTCCACCATTCCGTTTATTACGATATGCATCATCATTGTCATATTGCCTTGCATGATCATGTAGTTGACATCGTATTTGTGGCAAAGCCACCGTTCATAATTCTTTCATACATGTCACTCATGAGTCATTTCCCGGTACACCGCCGGAGGCATTCATATAGAGTCATATCTTGTTCTAGTATCGAGTTGTAATCATTGAGTTGTAAATAAATAGAAGTGTGATGATCATCATTAATAGAGGATTGTCCCAAAAAGAAGAAGAAAAAAATAAAGAATAAAAGAGAAAGGCCAAAAAAGGCCAAAAAAGGCCCAAAAAAGAAAATAAAAAGGGTCAATGCTACTATCCTTTTTTCCACACTTGTGCTTCAAAGTAGCACCATGATCTTTATGACAGAGAGTCTCTTGTTTTGTCACTTTCATATACTAGTGGGAATTTTTCATTATAGAACTTGGCTTGTATATTCCAACAATGGGCCTCCTCAAGTGCCCTAGGTCTTCGTGAGCAAGCAAGTTGGATGCACACCAACTTAGTTTCTTTTTTTGAGCTTTCATACATTTATAGCTCTAGTGCCACTAGTAGAAAA
>NC_057794.1:20784163-20789519 GCF_018294505.1 Triticum aestivum
GAGGGGGAATAGAACCCGGAAGTTAAGCGTGCTTAGACTGGAGTAGTGAGAGGATGGGTGACCGGCCGGGAAATTAGATGATTTGTAATGATGAGGGGTGATTGGAGATTATAGGTTAAATAGAGCAGTGATGAGGGGTGATTAGAGATTAAAGTAGAAAATAATTCAGAAATTTGAAAACCAAAAAAAATAAAAAAAATAAAAAAAATTACGGAAAAATACCTTTAGTCCCGGTTGGTAGCTCCAAACAGTGGCCACGTGGACAGCCTTTAGTCCCGGTTCGTGTAAGAACCGGGACTAAAGGGGGAGGCTTTAGTAACGAACCGGGACTAAAGGCCCTCTAGAACCGTGACAAATGGCCCTTTTTCTACTAGTGTGCATCCGTTGCATGGCAATCCCTACTCCTTGCATTGACATCAATTGATGGGCATCTCCCTAGCCCATTGATTAGCCGCGTCAATGTGAGACTTTCTCCTTTTTGTCTTCTCCACATAACCCCCTTTCATTGTATTCTATTCCACCCATAGTGCTATATCCATGGCTCACGCTCATGTATTGCGTGAAAGTTGAAAAAAGTTTGAGATCACTAAAGTATGAAACAATTGTTTGGCTTGTCATCGGGGTTGTGCATGATGAGAGCATTCTTGTGTGACAAAAATGGAGCATGACCAAACTATATGATTTTGTAGGGATGAACTTTCTTTGGCCATGTTATTTTGAGAAGCCATGATTGCTTAGTTAGTATGCTTGAAGTATTATTAATTTTATGTCAATATTAAACTTTTATCTTGAATCTTTCGGATCTGAATATTCATGCCACAATAAAGAAAAATACATTGAGAAATATGTTAGGAAGCATTCCACATCAAAAATTCTGTTTTTATCATTTACCTACTCGAGGACAAGCAGGAATTAAGCTTGGAGATGCTGATACGTCTCCGACGTATCTATAATTTTTTATTGTTCCATGCTATTATATTATCTGTTTTGGATGTTTATGGGCTTTACTAAACACTTTTATATTATTTTTGGGACTTACCTATTAACCAGAGGCCCAGCCCAAATTGTTGTTTTCTCGCCTATTTCGTTGTTTCGAAGAAAAGGAATATCAAACAGAGTCCAAATGGAATGAAACCTTCGGGGGATTTATTTTTGGAACGGAAGCAATCCTGGAGACTTGGAGTAGACGTCACGGAAGCTTCGAGGAAGCCACGAGGCAGGGAGGCACGCCCTACCCCCCTGGGCACGCCCCCCACCCTCGCGGGCCCCTCGTGGCTCCCCTGACCGACTTCTTTGGCCTATATATGTCCATATACCCTAAAAACATCAGGGAGCGGAATAGATCGGGAGTTCCGCCGCCAGAAGCCTCCGTAGCCGCCGAAAACCAATCTAGACCCGTTCCGGCACCGTCTACATCATCCCTCTCCGGTGGCCATCTTCATCATCCCGGCGCTCTCCATGAAGAGGAAGGAGTAGTTCACCCTCGGGGCTGAGGGTATGTACTAGTAGCTATATGTTTGATCTCTCTCTCTCTCTCATGTTCTTGACTCGGTACGATCTTGATCTATCGCAATCTTTGCTATTATAGTTGGATCTTATGATGTTTCTCCCCCTCTACTCTCTTGTAATGGATTGATTTTTCCCTTTGAAGTTATCTTGTCGGATTGAGTCTTTAAGGATTTGAGAACACTTGATGTATGTCTTGCATGTGCTTATCTGTGGTGACAATGGGATATCACGTGATCCACTTGATGTATGTTTTGGTGATCAACTTTCGAGTTTCGTGACCTCGTGAACTTATGCATAGGGGTTGGCACACGTTTTCATCTTGACTCTCCGGTAGAATCTTTGGGGCACTCTTTGAGGTTCTATGTGTTGGTTGAATAGATGAATCTGGGATTGTGTGATGCATATCGTATAATCATACCCACGGGTACTTGAGGTGACATTGGAGTATCTAGGTGACATTAGGGGTTTGGTTGATTTGTGTCTTAAGGTGTTATTCTAGTACGAACTCTTGAATAGATCAATCAGAAAGAATAACTTTGAGGTGGTTTCGTACCCTACAATAATCTCTTCGTTTGTTCTCCGCTATTAGTGACTTTGGAGTGACTCTTTGTTGCATGTTGAGGGATAGTTATATGATCTTATTATGTTATTATTATTGAGATAACTTGCACTAGTGAAAGTATGAACCCTAGGCCTTGTTTCCTAGCATTGCAAAACCGTTTATGCTCATTTTTATCGCTTGCTACCTTGCTGTTTTTACATATTCAGATTACAAAAACCTTTATCTACCATCTATATTGCACTTGCATCACCATCTCTTCGCCGAACTAGTGCACCTATACAATTTACCATTGTATTGGGTGTGTTGGTGACACAAGAGACTCTTTGTTATTTGGTTGCAGGGTTGTTTGAGAGAGACCATCTTCAACCTACATCTCCCACGGATTGATAAACCTTAGGTCATCCACTTGAGGGAAATTTGCTACTGTCCTACAAACCTCTACACTTGGAGGCCCAACAACGTCTATAAGAAGAAGGTTGTGTAGTAGACATCAATCACCATCGTCACCGGCGCGACACCTTGATCTCCATCGTAGCATCATTGTCGTCTCGCCAACTATTGCTTCTACAACTATCGCTACTGCTTAGTGATAAATTAAAGCAATTACATGGCGATTGCATTTCATACAATAAAGCGACAACCATATGGCTCCTGCCAGTTGCCGATAACTCCGTTACAGAACATGATCATCTCATACAATAAAATATAGCATCATGCCTTGATCATATCACATCACAACATGCCATGCAAAAACAAGTTAGACGTCCTCTACTTTGTTGTTGCAAGGTTTACGTGGCTGCTACGGGCTGAGTAAGAACC
The DNA here is from genome assembly GCF_018294505.1 of Triticum aestivum. Classification (NCBI taxonomy): domain Eukaryota; kingdom Viridiplantae; phylum Streptophyta; class Magnoliopsida; order Poales; family Poaceae; genus Triticum; species Triticum aestivum. The sequence goes on from NC_057794.1 coordinate 20,787,054, forward strand.
GTTCTTACCTACGCATCACAACCACAACGATAGTTCGTCACGTTAGTGATGTTTTAACCTTCAACAAGGACCGGGCGTAGTCACACTTGGCTCAACTAAAATTGGAGAAACTGACACCCGCCAGCCACCTGTGTGCAAAGCACGTCGGTAGAACCCGTCTCACGTAAGCGTACGCGTAATGTCAGTCCGAGGCGCTTCATCCAACAATACCGCCGAACCAAAGTATGACATGCTGGTAAGCAGTATGACTTATATCGCCCACAACTCACTTGTGTTCTACTCGTGCATATAACATCTACGCATAAACCTGGCTCTGACACCACTATTGGGGAACATAGTAATTTCAAAAAAATTCCTACGCACACGCAAGATCATGGTGATGCATAACAATGAGAGGGGAGAGTATCGTCTACGTACCCTCGTAGACCGTAAGCAGAAGCGTTATGACAATGCGGTTGATGTAGTCGTACGTCTTCACGAGCAACCGATCCTCAGTACCGAACGTACGGCACCTCCGCGTTCAGCACATGTTCAGCTCGGTGACGTCCCGCGAACTCACGATCCAGTAGAGCTTTGGGAAGAGTTTCGTCAGCATGATGGCATGGTGACGGTGTTGATGAAGCTACCGACGCAGGGCTTTGCCTAAGCACCGCTACAATATGACCGAGGTGGACAATGGTGGAGGGGGGCACCGCACACGGCTACACTAGTACATAACCGGGCAATAGCACCAGTTCATAAGGCCATTTAGTGCCGGTTCGGTAACCGGCACTAAATTGTAGGCACTAAAGCCCCTCCTCCCGTTAGTACCGGTTCAGCATGAACCGGTGCTAAAGGGAAACCACGTGGCACAAGCCAGCTCCGTTGGCGCGTAGGACATTAGTACCGGTTGGTAACACCAACCGGTACTAAATGTTTGGGTGTGTTTTGGTTTTATTTTTTATTTTTACTTTAATTTTGTGTTTTCAATTTAATTTAGTGATTGTTTTACATTATAATGAGTTGTTAAATTATTAGGTGATTAGTTTGACTGGATGCGTGGATCCTAGCAAAGTCATCAAGTATATGTCATATCCATATTATATATACTTGATCACCTACTTAAGTGATCGAGGTAATATGGATATGGCATATACTTGATCACTTAGCTAGAATCCGTCCAGTTGAAACTAATATGCAATTTCTTTCATAAATGATTAATAACTCATCATCATCATCATATTAATTAATATAAAAACTCTTGCATCATATATATCATCACCAACGGTTTTCATAGCAAAGATATCATCGAGTTCAACATGGTAATGATATTATAAGTGTTCATAACACCACAAAAGCAAATCACTCTTTGAGATTAATTTCAGGACGAAGAACACGGACATGAGAGGACAAGTACTAAGAGCATGAACCTGCTAATTAATCACTCCTGCTGCTCTCTCTCAGGTAAAATAGCATAGAACATGTATAGCTTTGCTGATTCATCATATTGGAGCATGCAGATGAACCTGTCTCCTAATCGTGTGTTGTGCTTCTGATTGCTGCCCCCTAGTACTTCTCTGTGATCATTCACAATTTTGCTCCAGTCTTTTACTATTAAGCATTCCTCGCTATTAGAAATCCTGAATGCACTAAAGTGCATTGTAGGATATCTTGTCCGTAAGCTAACAATATTCATGGTACCTTTAGTCTCGATCCAATCAGGCACAACATTCATCGGGAGTTCCTGTTGAAGAACATCGTATAGTAACATACTTAGCAATGAAGTTTAGCTTAAAAAATAATGTATGCAAAAGATGCACTCAGGAGAAATAGTAGAAATCTTACCATATTTCCTAAATATATGTGACCGTAATTCAGTACGAACACTATTGGTCGCATGTTTTGAGTACTAACATTTCTAAGTGCAGGAAAGAAATTTGTCTTGACAGCATCAAGATCCTCAAGCCATGAAACATAATGACTTGTCTCCTCAAAGTTTAGTTCAGCCCCGGGACAGTGGACGGTCCTGTCTACCAAGCGCCGGACATGTTTGATTGATTGGAAGTAAGCTGTCAATATAAATTGAGATCTATTAATTATTCAACTGGTTCAAATAATCTCATATCGAAGACATAAATATGGTTGAGAAACTCACATAATGGTAGAACTGGAGGCGTCTGCACATCGACCCAGATGTCTCTATTACCTTCAATATCATCTTCCGGACGAATATCAAAGGTGATAACCATATCAGGCTCAAATGCATAAGCCTTGCATAGTGCTTGCCAAGTTTTGCATTCAAAATAGGTGTATGTGTCTGCATTGTATAATTTGACGTTGAAGGTATAACCATGCTCGGTCTTCAAGTAAACTCTTTTTACCTCCATAGTTTCATTAGGACTGAAACCTATCTTATCCAAGACAAAAATTCTTACATGGCAGGGGATACGCTAGTAGAATAGTGAAAATTAAAATTAAAAGTTGAAG
>NC_057794.1:20790210-20791493 GCF_018294505.1 Triticum aestivum
ACGGGTGGCGTGGGCGACGGCGGTGACGGCGACGACGGGCGGCGGGGGCAGCGAGGGCGGCGCGCGATGGGCGACGGGCACGGCGAAGAAGTTGGATCGAAAAGAAGTACTGGTGGTCGATGAAACTGATTTTTTTGTAAGTGACATATATATAGGAGGGGTCTTTAGTACCGGTTGGAGCCACCAACCGGTACTAAAGGCCAATTTTCGCTAGGCCAAGGGGCGGGAAACGACCCCTTTAGTACCGGTTCGTGCCACGAACCGGTACTAAAGACCCTCCCCCTTTAGTACCGGTTGGAGCCACCAACCGGTACTAATGGTTGTGCGCTGCCACCGGCGGTGCACAATGTTTAGTCCCACCTCGCCGAGCGAAGGGCAGCCGCACTGGTTTATAAACCCAGTCGTGGCTGCTCCTTCAAGCTTCTCTATATAGCAGGCTTCTGGGCCTAACTAGGGCGCGCTGCCTTGTGAGTCTGCTGGCTCTTCTGGGCCTGAATTTGCACACCCTAGGTCTGGCAGGCCCACTGGACAACGCGCCAACAAATTTTGTATAGTTTTTTCTTTTCTGCATTATTTATTTTCTTCTATTTATTTTTGAGTAATTTTTTATATAGTTTTTTTTCTTTTCTGCATTATTTATTTTCTTCTATTTATTTTTTAGTAATTTTTTTGTATAGTTTTTTTATTTTTTGTATTATTTCTTTTCTTCTATTTATTTTCTTTTATTTCCAGTTTGTACAAGAAGTGCGTCCAGTTTTTGCTGTGACCCTCTCTACTATTTCGCACATGCTATGCAGGTGAAATGATGATACCATGTCAATTTTCAACATTTTCAGAATTAATTTTGTAGTGATTTTCAATTTCACGGTCATTTAGCTCTCTAAACAATTAGGTAAATGACCGAAAAACAACAAATGATGTCAGAATATGTTGGAAATTGATGACGTCGCTTTGAATGCTGCATACTGAACACAAAAGAAGTCCGGAGTTCAAATAAGTTTAAAAAACATTGAAGTGCCCGTGTAACAGATGAGTTCTCATCCGAAACCCTAATACTCCGAAAGAGTTTGTCCAGTTTGTACACGAAGTGCGTCCAGTTTTTGCCGTGACCCTCTCTACTCTTTCGCACATGCTATGCGGGTGAAATGATGATACCATGCCAAGTTTCAACATTTTCAGAATTCATTTTGTAGTGATTTTCAATTTCACGGTCATTTAGCTCTCTAAACAATTAGGTAAATGACTGAAAAACAACAAATGATGTCAGAACATGTTGGAAATTG
>NC_057794.1:20791987-20806229 GCF_018294505.1 Triticum aestivum
CCAGTTTTTGCCGTGACCCTCTCTACTCTTTCGCACATGCTATGCGGGTGAAATGATGATACCATGCCAAGTTTCAACATTTTCAGAATTCATTTTGTAGTGATTTTCAATTTCACGGTCATTTAGCTCTCTAAACAATTAGGTAAATGACCGAAAAACAACAAATGATATCAGAACATGTTGGAAATTGACGACGTCGCTTTGAATGCTGCATACTGAACACAAAAGAAGTCCGGAGTTCAAATAAGTTTAAAAAACATTGAAGTGCCCGTGTAACAGATGAGTTCTCGTCCGAAACCCTGATACTCCGAAAGAGTTTGTCCAGTTTGTACACGAAGTGCGTCCAGTTTTTGCCGTGACCTTCTCTACTCTTTCGCACATGCTATGCGGGTGAAATGACGATACCATGCCAAGTTTCAACATTTTTAGAATTCATTTTGTAGTGATTTTCAATTTCACGGTCATTTATCTCTCTAAACAATTAGGTAAATGACCGAAAAATAACAAATGATGTCAGAACATGTTGGAAATTGATGACGTCGCTTTGAATGCTGCATACTGAACACAAAAGAAGTCCGGAGTTCAAATAAGTTATTAAAAAAAAAGAGGTGCAATGCTGGTTAATTTGCTTCAAGCCTTTCGGAATAGTGTAGACTACACTGCACATAGCTCAGTGCAATCTATGCTATTTCGAAAGGCTTGAAGCTAATCAACATGCAGGTGAGCATTGCGCCTCTTCGTCATTGTCTGTGCACTCACGGCTTATAAACCGCTCATACTGCCTCTCTCTTGGCGAGGTGGGACTAAAATTCAGCTTACTAAGAAACTCTAGTACCGGTTCATGGCATGAACCGGTACTAAAGGTCTTCGTGGGGGCCCCAGCCTGACCATAGCCTGACACAGCCTCATTAGTACCGGTTCGTGGCATGAACCGGCACTAAAGGTTGCCCACGAACGGTACTAATGATGCCCGCCCGCCTAGCCATTGGAACCGGCACTAATGGTCACATTAGTGTCGGCTCAAATTCAAACCGGCACTAATGTGCTTCACATTTGACCCTTTTTCTACTAGTGCTAAGAGATCAATGATCAATTGTTGTGTCTCCAAGGGGTGCCCCCTCCCTGTATAGAAATGATTGGAGGAGGGGGAGGGGCCAGCCTCGTATGGCGCGCCCCATGAGGAGTCCTACTCCCACCGGGAGTAGGACTCCTCCCTTCCAAGTAGGAGTAGGAGAGGAGAAGGAAGGGAGAGAAGGAGAGAAGGAAAGGGGGGCATCGCCCCCCCTCCTTGTCCAATTCATACTAGAGGGGGAGGGGACGTGCGGCTGCCCTGGCCGCCCCTCCTCTTCTCCCACTAAGGCCCATTAGGCCCAATATATTCCCCGAGGGGTTCCGGTAACCCCCCGGTACTCCGGTATATGTCCGAAACCTTCCGAAACACTTTCGATGTCCGAACATAGTCGTCCAATATATCGATCTTTATGTCTCGACCATTTCGAGACTCCTCGTCATGTCCGTGATCATATCCGGGACTCCGAACTACCTTCGGTACATCAAAACACAAAAACTCATAATACCGATTGTCACAGAACTTTAAGCATGCGGACCCTACAGGTTCGAGAACTATGTAGAGATGACCGAGACACGTCTCCGGTCAATAACCAATAGAGGAACCTTGATGCTCATATTGGTTCCTACATATTCTACAAAGATCTTTATCGGTCAAACCACATAACAACATACGTTGTTCCTTTGTCACACTACAAGAAATATGTCAACTTGTGACCCTCACTATTGGTCTCTAAAAGGTCATTGATTTTCATTTGCGACCTTTTTTTGACCAAAAACAGAAGGTCAAAAGCTGGCGGTCGTAAACTGAAATTAACGACCTTCTCTGTGAGAAGGTCGTGGAATTCAACGACCAAAACCAAAGGTCGTTGATTCTATGACCTTCTGTTTTGGTCGCTAGCTCTGTGCCCAGGCCACGTCGGATCCGACGTGGCAAACTGACGTGGCAAAATTGCGACCAATTGAAAAGGTCGTTGATAAGATTCAGCCAGGTCCAATTCGACACTTTACATGGGCCGAGCCCAACAATTCAGCCTATTTGTGTTTTTTCTCATATTAATTTTGGTCGGGTAGATGGGCCAAGCCCAACATTTCAGCCTTGTTATTTTTGGGCCTAGGCCTTTTTGTTTTCTTGGCCTTCACCTTTTCACAATTGATTTTTAAGCGATTTTCTTCACTTTCCCGAATTGTTTGATTTGTGGCCTTTTTAGGGCCCAAGTAGTATTTGTTTCATTTCTGATGTATCAGCAATTAATCAACTAATCCTCAAAAAAAAAAAATAATCAACATTTCCAATATTTCAATCACCCAAATTTTCACAAATGGCGACCAAAATGAGTATATTATATATATTACAATCATGCATACTTCACATCATCTGGTAATTTACAACACCCAGGAAGTGCAAACACCCAGGAACATCAAGGAACATCTCTGAAGTAAACACCCAGGAACACCCAGGAATAAACACCCAGGAACATAAAACACCTAGGAAGATAAAACTAGCTACAAAGATGAAGTGTTCCCTTCTTCGAACTTCTTTAGCCTAGAGCTCCTGTAGAAGAGAGGAAATTATGTTATCATGGCTGCCAATGAAAGCAATATCTTCCAACAAAGAACAACTAGGAAAAGAATAATGAACAGAATAATAAACAGATACACAAGCAGCTAGGAGCATGGATAACAATAGTATACTGTTGCTGAGGCATTAGCATGGATAACAGAATAATGAAGTATGGATAACAGGAACAACACCTAATATATTATACTATTGCTGAGGCGTTAGTATAATGAACAGAACTTCCTGAAGTATACTGCTGCTGCTGAAGTATACAATTGCTGCTGCTGAGTTTGCATTAGTTTGCAAATCTTACAGAATAATTTGTTTATGCTAGGAATTCATCAGTTTGTACAATACTATAAAGGGAAAAATAAAACAACAGAATTGCATAGGGCAAATAAAACGTTTTAACCTGCTGTTGTTCTATACTTCAACATGGATAACAAATCTAACAACGATGGTTGTCGTCATCCTTGCGTTGATTAGTTAAAAATAAGAGCAGCAGAGCAAATATGTGTATTACGCAGACAAACAGGGGTGCTCCTGTTGGGTTGCAACATGAAAGAGCCAGGTTTTTATTACTGCTAAAAAATACTTAGCAACCACAACAAATTATGATCAAAGGAATGGCAACGAATCTAAGGGTTTATTTTTGGCAAAATATCCAAGGTTGAGAAATCCAAAAATGCAAAAAAACACCGATCAACTGTAGTTGTTTAACCATCACCACACTAACGAACATGTGTTCAAGAGAGTTGTTCGATCCAAAGAATTGAAGACAAATAAACGAAAGAGAAATGTTTCAATTCTATTCAGAAGTATAGTCCAAGCAATATCTGACTTATGATGAAATGCATAGGTCCAGCCGATGACTACACAACAGCAACTACTTCAGAATTGGCTGGAGAAATGCTTATCCTTTTTATTCTTCAACGACGTAAAAAGAAATGCCAACACTGCACCATCAACAACAGACTCTCACCCAACTAATATACTAGAGCTAGATCAACCAAGCATCAGTTTTAAAAAGCTCGGTTTAAGATACTTCAACGACGTAAAATCTCAGTAGCATCTCCTTGTAACATGATATGCTCAGCTGACAAACGATTCACATGCAACTCCTCTACATTATATCACAGCAACACACGGAGCTGCATCTCTAGATGAGGAACAAAAAAACGTTGATGGCATGCTAAGCATCAGTTTTAAAAAGCTCAATTTTAGATCATCAAAGACCGGAAAGGTCGCAGCGGTCTAAATGTTTCACATCCTCTGCCCAGCACAACATCATCATCGTCACGGAAAGGCCGCAGCGGTCTAAACAGTCAGCTATCCAAAAAAACATAGTGACCCACATCACCAATGAGCTACTGTGAGCATGTAAGGACCAGATACAATGCAGAGCTACTAAGCAAATGGGATCGGGCAGAAGGGCAAAGAGAGGGAGGTGGCTACCTTCTCCACAGGGGAACTTCCTGGTGGTGATGTTGAGCAGCATCCTGACCGGGCCCTTGACCTTCAGCTGCTTCTCCTTGGCGCCCTTCACCATATCTGAGGTCACTGTTCAACACACGCACGCACAAATGCATCAGATCGGAGGTGCACAAATCCAGCCTCATCCAACCAAGCACTAACAAACACATGAATGATACTAACATAAGCCATATAGTACTCTTGGAAGTGTGCAGTGAATTTGCACAGGAGTACGTACGTACAACACAATAGAAACCTCAAGAATCACGGTGTGGAATACAATGAGGAATGTTTGTTTGGTCGAGGATGGGTCAGGCGCCCTTGATCACGAGACGGGGCAGCCCAGGCTGTTGATGCAGTACTTGCTCACACTACCCAAGAACATCCTGTTCAACCAAAGGAACCGGATCAGCTTGTTTCTTTCATACATGAAAGGTGACGCCTATCACACAAGCAGGCAGGCAACTGTCCTAGAAACTTCATGATCTAAATAGATTACAAGATGAACTCCCGGAAAAAAATCGCTAAATGAACTGATCTAGAAGGTTACTACAGTGCTACTACATGGCTGCACTAAAGAATGTGAAGATGCAGTTCTAGATACGTAGGATTTGAATCAATTTTGGCTGTACAAGTAGAGTTCTTCACTGTGACCGTGAGAGATTTCCATGAAGCAGTGCAAGTCAGTTTTCAGTAGCTACTACTAAGACAGACTGCCTGAACAGTTCTATCCGCGGCATTCAGTTCTATGGAAAGAAAAATGCTATGCCAAGGCGCAAATGCGCTACAAATCAAGAGAAATTTATCTATACACATGCAGTTTCATGTATGCAGGAGCAGATGTAACACATACTTCACACTGTATCAGATTCATAATGACACATCCTAGCAAAACTGAAGCTAATTTCGATCACACAGTCGCCGCCATGGGCAAAGCTCTGTAGCAGGCTCGCCTGGCCACTCAGACAATATCCTCGATCTGCAAGGGCAAGAACAAGAGTAAGTTTTGGTCACGGTAATAAGATGATGATATAAAAAAATGATTGGCGGATGGTGAAATGTACACAAGACAGCATGTTTTATTGCTTCCTTCTGATTGCTCACAACAATAACATCCCGGTCCTATGTTTGCAGTACAGAAAGCCACAAAGAATTTGGTGGCAGACAGAATATTTATGCTTCCCTTTTCAATGGAGCCCCAAACCAAATACACCCTCGTCAATAATGCAAGTCCGTAGATGCAATGTAACATTGGACCACTAAATGACTATGTAAAGCATGATAATGGCCTAACTAGATCTGAGATTTCACACAAGTGGCAACTATACTAGTACAGTAGTGCACCCATGTCTCATGAAAAGCACGATCCTCGTACTGCAATTGCTTATCAGATCTAAACTACAAAACGAAATGGCTAGACATCACAGATCACATGCTTAAATTAGGAACTACGAACAGTTCATGTTCCTCATAAATTCAGAAGGGTCGCACAGATCGAACACTAATTGCCGCATTCCCGGGGGGAAAACAATTAGACCTACATGGGAAGGTAATCCAGTAATCCGATCACGGTTCAAATTGCGCATCAATTACAGCCTAAATATTCCAGACTAGAGAAGATCTGACATCGAAAGGGGCGAGAGATGGGATGAGATGGGGTATGACGAACCAGGATGCCGTGCTCGAGGCAGTAAAGTTCCCAGCACGCATTGCCGAACTGGATTACAGGAAGTCGCCAGGATGCCGATGCCGACGAGCGTGGCCGGCAGGATGCCGAAGATGAAGTCGCCGAAGGAGATGTTGTAGCTCCGAGGCGCGCGCCGTGGTGCTCCTGCCATGGGTCGGGCGCGCGAGGACGGTCGGGCTACTCCCGCTTCTCCTCCAGAGGCCTCCGTCGTGCGCTACTCCCACGCAAGCCCTGCATGTCACCCAAGGAGAGGAGAGGAGCAATATGTTAGGAACCGCGTTACAGGGAGGGGAGGCGTGGAGTGTCGTGCGCGTACGTGGTTGTGGCGGGGCACGCCGCCATCCTGGCCGTGGACTACCTGCCTATGGTCGCCGGGCCGGCGAGACGAGGCGCTGCGCGACAAAATCCCAAGGACGGAGTGGTTGGTTGGCTCAGAGTCGATAAGGCTAGGAGAGAACGGGAGGGAGGGAGGAGCTCGATCTCGTCTATGGTGAGGGTCATCGATGGTGGGCGGCGGTGGATCGAGATCTGAGGGAGGGAGAGGGTGACTTGGAGATGGGGATATGGGATCGAGGGGCGTGGGAGAGGGTGGAGCAGCGACGCTTGGGGGTGGGGGTCGAGCTCCGCTAGAGGGAGGTGGCCGACGCACGCAGGAGGGAAGGAGGAGAGGGGAGGCGACGGGGTTTGCCATGGGAGGGAGCGGGGAGGGGAGGAGAAGAGGAGAGCGAGGGGAGAAAGAAAGGAGGCGGGGGGTGAATGAAAAATGTCCACGAGGACTAGGGTTTCGGCTTAGGCGGGCTTGGGGTAAGGACAGCCGTTAGATCCGCAAAAATCCAACGGTGTTCCATCCACCATCCGCGTGAAACGCCATGGACCAGTCAAAATGCAGTACACGCATACGATGTCATGACCATCTAAATTGGTCATGGTTAACTAAAAAATTGGTCGTGGTTAACTAAAAATCAATTTTGTATTTTTCGAGTGCTCGAAATAAGTTTTTTTGTGAAGGACCTATAATACATTTGTTGCAAAATTGGATCAAATCATTTTTCTAAAATACTAGGTCATATTTAATTCACAATTGACCAAATAGTTGGGTGTAAAATGTTTTGATCCACCTCTCGTGAAAAAAACAAATTTTCGCCGATTCAATTGGAAGCGGGTCAAATTTGAATTGTAGCTGCCTTGTAGTTTGCTCTTTATTTTTTCCAAAAATTGTTTCTAGGTACATAAGTATCTGTTAAATCAGAGAAAACACAAAAAAATTCTAAGATTCAACCACTAGCTAGGAACGGTTATTCCCACCGTTTTGACCGCATTTTGAAACCGGCATAAAAATTCAAAAAAAATCAGAAAAATTGGGAAACCTTCGCATTGTGTCGTTATATGTGGCCAAGTTCCCAGGAAAAATAACAAACTTGTAATACGTCAATTATTTTTAAAAAGTGTTCTCAGAAACGAGCTATCAAGTGTGGAGATCAATGGCTTTCAAGCCAAATGATCAATTTAAGGCCACATTCATGGCATAGTTTGTTCAAATGATCTCATATTGTGCAAAAGGGTGCATATTGAAAAGGCAAACAATGTTGCCTAAGAAAGTTTTCATTTTCTTTGGACGAAAAAACCATTTGCCATTTTTCGAGTGCCCAAAAGGAGGTTTTTTTGAGAAGGACCTCCCAAATAATTGTTGCAAAATTAGACCAAATCATTTTTCTAAAATACTAGGCCATATTTAATGCACAATTTACCAAATGGTTGGATGTCAAAAGTTTTGATCCACCTCTTGTGAAAAAGACAAATTTCTGCCGATTCAATAGAAAGCGGGTCAAATTTGAACTGCGGCTGCCTCATAGTTTGCTATTTATTTTTTCCAAAAATCATTTCTAGGTACAAAAGTATCTATTTAATCAGAGAAACACCAAAAAAATTCCAAGATTCAACCACTAGCTAGGAAAGGTCAAGCCCGCCGTTTTGACCGCATTTTGAAACGGGCATAAAAAATCAAAAAAAATCAAAAAAATTGGGAAGCCTTCGCATTGTGTCATTATATGTGACCAAGTTACCAGGAAAAATAACAAACTTGTAATACGGCAATTATTTTTAAAAAGTGTTCTCAGAAATGAGCTATCATGCGTGGAGATTCATGTCTTTCAAGCCAAATGATCAATCTTATGGCCACATTCATGGCATAGTTTGTTCAAATGATCTCATATTTTGCACAAGGGTGCATATTGGAATTCCAAACAATGTTGCCTAAGGGACTTTTTATTTTCTTTGCACGGAAAATTCATTTTCTATTTTCCGAGTGCCCGAATTGAGTTCTTTTTGTGAAGGACCTACCATATATTTGTTGCAAAATTGGACCAAATCAATTTTGTAAAATACTAGGCCATATTTGAATCACAATTGACCAAATGTTTGGGTGTCAAAAGCCTTGATCCACCTCTGGTGAAAAAGACAAATTCCCGCCGATTCAGTAGGAAGCGGGTCAAATTTGAACTGCAGCTGCCTCATAGTTTGCTCTTTATTTTTTTCAAAAATATCATTTCTAGATACATAAGTATGTATTTAATCAGAGAAATATTAAAAGTTTTCCAAGATTCAACCACTAGTTAGGAACGGTCAAACCCGCCGTTTTCATCGCATTTCGAAACAGGCTTAAAAAATAAAAAAATAAAAAAAATTGGGAAACCTTCGCATTGTGTCATTATATGTGACCAAGTTTCCAGGAAAATAACAAACTTGTAATACGGCAATTATTTTTAAAAAGTGTTCTCAGAAATAAGCTATCATGCGTGGAGATTCATGGCTTTCAAGCCAAATGATCAATCTTATGGCCACATTCATGGCATAGTTTGTTCAAATGATCTCATATTGTGTACAAGGGTGCGTATTGGAATTCCAAACAATGTTGCCCGAGGGACTTTTTATTTTCTTTGCACGAAAAATTCATTTTCCATTTTCCGAGTGCCCGAATTGATTTCTTTTTGTCAAGGACCTACCATATATTTGTTGCAAAATTGGACCAAATAAATTTTCCAAAATACTAGGCCATATTTGATTCACAATTGACCAAATGGTTGGATGTCCAAAGCCTTAATCCACCTCTGGTGAAAAAGACAAATTCCCGCTAATTTAGTAGGAAGCGGGTCAAATTTGAACTGCATCTGCCTCATAGGTTACTCTTTATTTTTTCAAAAAATCATTTCTAGATACATAAATATATATTTAATCAGAAAAACATCAAAAGTTTTCCAAGATTCAACCACTAGCTAGGAACGGTCAAACCCGTCGTTTTCATCGCATTTCGAAACGGGCATATTTTTTTTAGAAAAATCAAAAAAAATTAAACCTTCGCATTGTGTCATTATATGTGACCAAGTTTCCAGGTAAAATAATAAACTTGTAATAGGACAATTATTTTTAAAAAGTATTCTCAAAAATGAGTTATCATGTGTGAAGATTCGGGGCTTTCGAGCCAAATGATCAAACTTATGGCCACATTCATGGCATAGTTTGTTCAAATGATCTCATATTGTGCACAAGGGTGCATCTTGGAATTGCAAACAATGTTGCCTAAGGGAGTTTTCATTTTCTTTGCACGGAAAATGAATTTTCCATTTTTTGAATGCCCAAAATGAGTTTTTTTGTGAAGGAGCTACCATATATTTATTGCAAAATTGGACCAAATCATTTTTATAAAATATTAGGCCATATTTATTGCATAATTGACAAAATGGTTTGGTGTCAAAAGTTTTGATCCACCACTTGTGAAAAAGACAAATTTCCGCCGATTCAGTAGGAAGTGGGTCAATTTTAAACTGCATCTACCTTATTGTTTGCTCTTTATTTTTCCCAAAAATCATTTCTAGTTACATAAGTATCTATTTAATCATAAATACATGGTTTGGTGGCGATACGTCGAGGTTTGAATGTGGCCTAGGGCCCCAACTCCAAAGCGCATAAACTCGCATGCCCCTCACGTGGTCACCGCGTGACGTTGGCGTTGACATGCGTTCTGGGAGGCCTAGGCATGTCTAGTGGGTTGGGAACTCCCCAGGTAGGTGCTAGGAAGAAAATTACAACAGAAGAATCTCATGAGGAGACTGACCTATGCTCAAAGATGAATTAGCAGTCAAGTGTTTGATTAGCGGTACGGGAAATGCACATGGCCAATGGGCGTGAGTTCTGGCTGAGGATGATCATCTACTAAGGAGAATGTCTTAACAAATTTTTAGCTCAAAAGGAGGATCCTAGGTGGTACTTGCTTTGCCAAGTACCACGCCAGACAAAATTATGAATGTTGAAGCTGAGCTCAAAATAATGAATGGATTGAGCTGAAATTTGGTGGAGGATGGTTATTTGGGCATAGGAAAGCATTATAGAAAATTGATACCATTTGGACATGCCAAAGTAGTACTTCCTTCACAATGCTCTTGTATGGACAGAAACTTGGGAAAACTGGTGAGAGAGATTGGATGAATGAAATGAGCTCAAAATTGGTGTAGGTAAGTTACATAGGTATGGTCATGTGCTGGTAAATTTTCAGATCATTTGGGTAAGGCTAGCTAGTACTTACTTCACAAAGCTTCTCTCGAGGTAGAAACTTTGAAAATTTCCTGAGAAAGATTTCCTAGGAAAATTTAGCTGAATATTATCATGTGGCAATGATTTGGGTATGGAAGAGTGCCCAAAAAGTTTGAGGGTAATAGGAGGGGTCTAGATAACACTTGCTTTGCAACATGCCAATTTGGCCATAAAATATAAATTGAACCTGGGCTCACATAGATGATTTGACTGAGCTGCAATTTGGAGGAGGGTGATAATTTGGGCATATGAAGGAACTGCATAAATTTAATGTCATTTCGATATATAAAAAAGTACTTCCTTCACAATACTTCTAGGTGGACAAAAACTTTGAAAATTTGCCGAGGAAGATTTGCTAGGCAAATGGAGCTGAATTTTGTCATGCGGTAATGATTTGGATAGAAAGAGTACCCAAAAATTCTGAGGGCAATCAAGAATATATAAATAGCACTTCCTTCATAAAGTGATGTTGTGAACAAAATAGGAAAATGAATATTGTTGAATTAGTTTTGAACTAGGCAAGGAAGGATTTTTACATATTTGATGAATATACGACTCAAAGAATTCATGAGATTTTTTTGGGAATTTTGGGAATGGCAGAAATATAGGTTGCTTCACAACCTAGGGCAAAAATTGACACATGGACATGACAAATAGGCAAAACTGATGAGGTGGCGCCAAGTCATACCAATCCACCACAATTTACAAGGTTATGACCATCTATATTGGTCATGATCAGCTAGAAATAAGGCAGCGGACTAGTGTTGTCTGCTTTATGACCATTTCGTGTAAGGAAATTACGACCTTTCTGACCAAAATGGTCGCAATGGTCGGAACAGCTTTTGACCAATTCTTTCAGGGTCACTGACAGAAGGTCACTAGTTGACATATTTCTTGTAGTGTCATCGGTATGTTACTTGCCCGAGATTCGATCGTCGGTATCTCAATACCTAGTTCAATCTTGTTACCGGCAAATCTCTTTACTCGTTTCGCAATGCATCATCCTGCAACTAACTCATTAGTCACATTGCTTGCAAGGCTTATAGTGATGTGCATTGCCGAGAGGGCTCAGAGATACCTCTCGGACAATCGGAGTGACAAATCTTATTCTCGATCTATGCCAACTCAACGAACACCATCGGAGACACCTGTAGAGCACCTTTATAATCACCTAGTTACGTTCTGACGTTTGGTAGCACACAAAATGTTCTTCCGGTAATCGGGAGTTGCATAATCTCATAGTCATAGGAACATGTATAAGTCATGAAGAAAGCAATAGCAGTAAACTAAACGATCAAGTGCTAAGATAACGGAATGGGTCATGTCAATCACATCATTCTCCTAATGATGTGATCCCATTAATCAAATGACAACTCATGTCTTTGGCTAGGAAACTCAACCATCTTTGATCAACGAGCTAGTCAAGTAGATGCATACTAGTGACCCTATGTTTGTCTATATATTCACACATGCATTATGTTTCCGGTTAATACAATTCTAGCATGAATAATAAACATTTATCATGATATGAGGAAATAAATAATAACTTATTATTGCCTCTAGGCATATTTCCTTCAGTTAGTTCGCGGATGAAGCCGTGGTAGACGGTGGCAAAGGTATATTTCCTAGAGTTAGGCCAACTTCTCACCGGGATTTGAAACACGACACAAATGGTATTTCTCCCGGGTCTAAGTTTGGGACCTTCTTGGAATTGAAGATGTGGCTCGATGGCTACTCGGTTATGCATTATTGTCCACACAAGGTGGTTCACTCGGACGTTAATGTGCGTTACACGGTTGCATGCGAGGAGGATCGGTGTTCATGGATTGCGCGTGCAAGACCATGGAAAGGAGGGTCCACTTAGCATATAGTGAGTTGTGTACCAAGTCACATGTGGCGAGGGAAGAAGGTGGATGTTAAGGTTGTGTCCCCAAAAACACAGAGAACTCACGTCCGAGTTCATTGCTTACAGGCTTTCAACTCAATATCCTCACTTCCAACCATGAGCATTCGACAAGTCATGGACTTTGTGAAAGCCATATTTTATTACAAGGTAAATACGTTAAGACATGAAAGGGGAAGCAAGCCGCATTTTAGTTGTTGTATGATAATTGAGAGAAAGCATACAACCGAATCCATCGTAGTGTGGCACCTTGCTATCGAGCGCCACACAAAAGGGTCAGCTGAGTCTGAAAGTAGTTCAGTTTCTGAATTCTTTTCGTCCTAAGGTCAATTTTGTCAATTTTTTTCCTTTTTTGTAATTGATGAAAATTTTCTTGATTCTGCGAACAATTTTTGAAATTGATGAAAAAAGAGAATATTTAATTTTCTTAAAATTCAAGTTTTTGACAATGAAAGACGCCATAGAAAGTGTTTCGGGAAACCATATGGGCGCTATAGAAAGTGAGTTTTTTTTTTGAGACAAGCTATAGAAAGTGAGTGATCCTTCGAGAGACAATAAGGAAGCGAGCGACCCATTGATGGCTGGCCCACCCACGGGCGCTACTTGAGGGAGCAGATGTATCACTCACTATGAGCGATATAATGTTTTTCATACAAATATAACATTTTTGAAATGTATGATTAATTTTTTTTATACATGATCACTTAAAAAAATTGTTTGACGTTTCATTTTTTAATTCACGTTCCACAGTTTTCATATACACCTGGAACATTCTTTTTACATGTCTAACATATTCGAAATATATGATTAATTCTTTTTCAATTTTTTGTGTTTGATGACTACATTTTTTGTATACATTATATATTTTTCATATATATAAAGGAATTTTAAATATTTTTGAAATATATCATTAACAATTTTTCCCGAACTAGCAAAACAATGAAAGATTTAATTACATTTGTACTTAACAAAAATGCAAAAAAGATAAGGTGCTTGCACGGGCAGGATTCGGTCTCACGCCGCCACCGTCGAGGGAGATAGCTCCGGCTATTGCGACACACGCGTGTTATTTGAAGGAAACAAGTAGTACAATTTTTGCAAACTCATTATGGCCTGCCTGGCCATGGACACGGCGCTGCACAGGAGAGATTTCTTTCCGCCTCGCTTGAAGCGATACGTAGTCGTGCCCATAACTACCCCACAATTTATTTTGGTGTTATCTTTTTTAGGCAAATTTTGGTGCTAGCTTGGTCCGGCTATCATTTAATTGAAAATATGGGCCGTCTACAGGGTTTCCACACCCGCGACAAATACTAAACTAAAATAAAAATAATAAAGTTTCTAAAGAATAATGAATTTAGGGCATTCGTATTACCCTTAAAAGAAATAAGATGAAACAAAAAGTAAAATAAAATTAAAATAATGTAACTTTGTAAGAAAGAATGAATTTGTGGCATTGGTATTACCCGTTAAAGAAAAATAAAATGAAACAAAACTAAAATGGAACCAAAATAATGAATTTTTCTTAGGAAGAATGATTTAGTGGCATTGGTATTACCCTTTAAAGAGAAAGAAAATGAAACAAAAAATAAATAAAGTCAAAATTATGAAGTTTTCTAAGAGATAATTAATTAGTAGCATTGGTATTATCCTTTAAGAAGAAAGAAAATGAAACACAAATTAAATATCAAAATGATAAAGTTTTCTAATGAAGAATGAGTTAATGACATTTCTATTACCTTTTAAGAAGGATGAAAATGAAAATAATATTGTGCAAACAATGGAAATTGGCACACAATTAACACACAAATTATGTTTTTCATCGTATGCAAGAATAATCATATAATAGTGGTACTTCGGGATAAAGAAGTTTTGTAAGAAGGAATGAATTAGTGACATTCATATTACACTTAAAGAAGAAAGAAAAGGAAACAAAACTAAGAAATGAAAGGTAGATCGAATT
>NC_057794.1:20806737-20831947 GCF_018294505.1 Triticum aestivum
TTGTTCTATAGTAATTGCATCTATACATTTTACGCTCATCCAACGCCCCAAAAATACCCATGTAAAGTAGCTAAAAAGTAAAAAAGAAAAACAGAAAATGCGTAGAAACAGGAAAAGAACTAGCATCATCGGTCTTTTATGCAGGCAATACAAAATGGGCTTCAGCCCAATAAAATATCGACTGACCCAAAACAGTGGTTTGTCAGACTATTTGGCCCAAAAAATGACAACAGACACAACAGAGAAAAAAGAACAAGGAGCACGAATCTTGAAGCAGAGATCAATGGCCCGCTGGGAAACTAACGATAGCCGCATCGGTGATCGCCGAGGAAGCAGCGAAGAAGAAGATCAAGAACGCCACCCCTCTGGTACCTCATCCTCGTCTGGTGCCTCGTGCATCATCTTTGGCCACCCCTACGGCTCCTACTTCGGTGCGTCAGGGCGCTGCTGCTCGCTACAAGCGTTCGTGCCCGTCTAGTGGTCAATGAATTGCCTTCAAGGTAAAAAAAACTGTCTATGCAATTTTTGTAAAATGATGTACCAAATGTTTATGAATTTTTTAAAACATGTCCAAGTGTTTCAATAAATATGCTCAAAACATCTTTAAATAATGTTTACTCAATGTAAAACAATGTACGCATAATTTTAAAAATTGTTCATATCATTCAAAAAAGATTTTCTGACATTTAAAAAAATTCTAACACTTCACAAAAGTTTGTATGTTTAAAAAATTGTTCATGGTATTTATGAAAAAGAATTACATATTTTTAAAATAATATTCAGCCATACATTCATAGAATATTCAATGCACATTTCGCAAAAATGATCAATGTGTATCTGAAAAAAGTTCAACCAACATAAGGAAAATGTTCAACATATATTTCGAAACATTTGGCAAAGTATCTGAAAATAAATGAAAGAACAAACAAATTTGAAACTAAACATAAATAAATGACGGATTGGAAACCTAAAAGAAAACCAACAAAATAAACACAAAGAGAAAACAAAGAAAAATAAACCGATACAGAAAACACAGAAAAAGATAATCTCGCACAGCAGAATGTAAAGCAGGTGGCTAACTTTCTATAGAACCTTCCTAAAATCGCTCTAATCGGCCAGCCCACTAAGGCGTGCACGCACATTGGCGAGACCAGCCCAATAAGGGCAGAGCCTGGTCTACGTGTAGGTCTAGGTTGCGACCAAACACACACCCGCATGCCGGTTTCGGAAGATTATAGAATTTTCTTGGATTATCTTTTTGTTTTTTATTTTCAGTCTTGCCTTTTCAGGTTAATTTTTTTAATCATTTATTCGCTTGTTGCATTATGTAATAATTGATTTTTTTTATTTGGACATAATTTTGGAAATCCAGAATTTAAAAAATTGTGAACATTTTTTTGAATTTGGCAACATTGTTTTGAGACTACATGAAACTTTATAAACTCAATTTTTGAGACTACAGTAAACCGATACAGAAAGTGCCACCCATCCTGCAAGTGGCGGGGGCCAATGGTTGACCGGAGTATGGCAGGTATTGTTTTTACATGTCTGGCCTTCCCATGCGTACTTAGGTCAGACACACTAGATACGACATTGTTAAAGTTTAGTCGGCTAAGATTTAGGAAAAAACTAGCCATAACAGCTCTATAAAGGAAAAAGGAACAGAGCCCTCGCTCCCATGTCGCGCCCAACGGGCGGCATCGGGGCGCCCAAATCCCTTTCTCCAGGAGCCCTTCTTCTCGTCGCTTCTTGCTGCCGTTGCCGCCGGCGTATGCGGCGGCGGTGGGAGGGCATGCTGCTCTCCAACGGATACGGCCTGGAGGGCTCTTGGTAGGCTGCGGGCACGATGCAGATCTGGAGGGGCGCTGGCTGGTCCACAAGGCTGCTCCTGGTGATGGATCTTGTGGCAATGGATCTGGACTGCTCTCCAGCGAGCGTCTTGTGATGCGGAGATGCGACGGATTCGGAGGCCATTGGCTGCTGGGAATCGGAGCTGCATCTCGTCTCGCGGCGGCGCGCTCAGATCGGGAGCTCCATGTACGGTTCTAGCGGCATTCCTCGTCGGCCCTGGGGCTACTCCAAGTCGTCAGCAAGGTGCCTCTTGTGGCCGCGTGATGCTGCGTCACCAAGCAGCGCCTTGCACCTGTGCAGGTTGGCCCGTACGAGTCTGCAGCGGCGAGGTGCTGTCATTCCGCACGCACCTGCCAACAGAGCTGTGGTGATTCAGATCTGATCGGTCCGACGGCAGTGACTGAAAAGCACTGCAGCGACTTCCTATAGCTGCATGACGACGGGCGGTGCGATGAAAACTATGGACGAAGACTTGAAGCAGAGGAATGGTTGGGCAGTGGCATCGGTCCTATCGCATGTAACTGCTAGGTTCAGCGGGAAGTGGTGGCGACAACACATGAGAGGTTTCGATAATGGTGCTACTCGAGCATCCGGTCTCGCGCTCCGGGGGCGAAAGCCTAGGTCAAGCCCGAGTGGCTACACCTCGCAATGAAGATGTTTTTCTTACATCGTTACCTTGTTGAAGGAATTGTTCGGATATGCTTGAACTGATTCTTTAGGGCAAAAACCTAGATTCTGGCCTTCTGGTTGGATCCAGTGATGACGGGATTCGAGTGTCGCTCCCTAATTAAAGGCAATGCTGTTAAAGAATCTCGTTGTCTATGTGGTGTCATGAGATTATTGGTGCGGGTATGGTCATTACTGTAGGTTGCCGATCACAGATTTGATCACTTTAGGGACTTTTCTTTTTTCCTCGCCTACACATAGCTTTGGTTCTATATGACTTTGCTAGTTGTTGGCATGTTTTCGTGTGTGTGAGTTGGTATTGGCTGTGTGCATCGTAACTATATAGAGGCGGATGTGTGTTCATTGTGGTATGTATCTTCTTGATGCTTCATTTTGAGTCAATAAAATCCACCTTTTATTAAAAAAATAACAGCCTTATAAGGAGCAAGGTGGTTGCACTACTAGAAAAAGGGCTATTTGTCCGGTTCATAAGGCTCATCTGTCCCGGTTGCGGAACCGGGACTAAACGGTCATTATTAATGCCCTTAGCCTTTAGTCCCGGTTCTTATATGAACCGGACAGATGGGCCTCCACGTGGCCACAGTGGCGAGCCCAGGCAGGAGGGCCTTTAGTCCCTATTGGTGCCACCAACCGGGATCAATAGGCATCCACGCGTCAGCTGTTCAGGGGCTAGGGTTTTTGTTTTTTTTCTGAAAGGGGGGTGGATTTGGGGGTTTTGTATGGTTAATTAAGGTGTTTCATATATTGTGTTAGGTGGCTAATTAATTAATAGAGATAAGTGTCCTCTCTTATCTCCGTGCTTGGTTGACGCTACGTACTATACCTATAGAGAGGCCCTCGACACGCTAGCTAGTAAGAAAATGAAGGAAACCATTAAGTACAGAAGTTCGTCATGCATACCGAGAGAAGTGATCGACCTCTCCTTCTCTGAGAGATTGGTCGAACAACAAGTTTTCATATTATCTTTCCGATGCTACTGGCTACATACATATACAATATGTAAGATCTGTTACAAACCCCTAGCATCTGAAATAAAGTTCCACATGGTATTCTCCGGCTTTATTGATGACGTGGTCAAGAAAGAATCCCGCTAATTCCTCTTGAATTGCTTTCATGCGATCTTCTGGTAGGAGTTCATTCCGCATCTCTCACGTCTAATTTGAAGAAGGGGGTTAATACGTATATATGAATGAAACTCAACAGAAATGATGTTGTAATAAAATGAAATTGTGAATATTATTGCTTACGCACATCAAATTGTCTTTTAGAGTAGCCCCGCTTATCTTTGCAAGTCGAGTTGTAGATGAACTCGCACACGTAGTATCCACAGTAATCATTCCTTTGTTCGTGCCACAAGCACTTTACGAGAAATATAGGTCAATCAAGCTGATAATGAAGCATTATAAATGGCATTGATGAAAGTAGCTAGAATCAATGGGATCGAGATGCGCGGAACTAGCTAGCTAGTACTACTTACTTTCGGGTATGTCCATCGCAGCTCCCCCGGCAGTCTCGGAGCTTGTGCGGTGAATACTTTCCAAACCCTGCGAGACAAAGAAAACAATTACTTGATATCAGGAAATGAACAAAAAGTTGCTGATATGGTGCGATGATGATCGATTGAACTTACTTCTCGAGCATTTTAGTCATGTCCGCATAGGTCTCGGGAGATTTTGGTCTCGAGTCTAAGACGGTTACTAGTCCCTGCTCAAGCTTAATCTCCAGGAGAATATAGTGGAAGCTGCGCACGTATGCATAACTCATCAATTACATTACTATAACCTCACTCAAGTAATAAGGAAAGAGTATTTTATCTTTGTTTTGATTTATTATCAATGATTTGAGCAAGTTGGCCTCAGCATCATCGTTGTTCTTTTCAACCTCAAATTGATCTATGAGATTTGTGTTAATGAACCCAATATCATACATTTCTGCTTTTCTGCACTTGATGATCTTCAATCTGCATAATATAGTGAGGATAATCATATATACATGCATTGAAAGAGCTGAGCTATATATAGAGACTTAATGACAGAAGTAGTACTTACAAACAGTAGCAAGTGACCGTTAATTTATCGAGGGCCTTTTGATTGAACCACTGGAAGAACTCCTCAAATGGAACAGTCAACAAATCAATTCCAACGAGGTCGCGCTCCTCTCTAACTCTCAGATACAAAGTATATGTCCCCCCAGACTCTATGCAGGTTTTCATCTACCAATCATGGAATCTTCGTATCATCGTTGTTAGAGATTTTTCATCTTTGACAAGAGGCTTCCCGTAATGGTATTGGTGTTCTTCCACCTCCAAGAAATCATAATGTACATCATCGGGTAGGTAATCTTCAAGATTGCTATAACCGGGCACCATCCCCGGATCATTAGCGACAATATCGCTAGACACCTTGAGCGGGGGGCACAATTGGTCCGCTTGTTCGCTGAGCTAAGCAATTTTTTTCCCAACTCATCGTTCTGCTAACCTTCGATCACTGATAGTATTTCCCGACCGCTCCGCTTCGATATATACCTTTGAAGTAATGCGCTCATAGTTGTTTTTCAACGGAGACTTTGGTGGTTTCCTCAGGGCATTGATAGTGCGCTTTCCTTTCACCCGGTCTACCTTCTCCTCCGGAGGTGGATGTCTCTTTGCTTTCACCCCTTCAAAGAAGTCCTTCACTTCTTTTTCCACGATCTTCGCGTTTTCTTCCACGGGCCTCTCGTATGGTAACTTCTCTAGAGGCCTGAGAGGTGGACCGACTCTGTATTGCCTCCCGCCTCTGGTTGTACTGCTAGACGCCGGAGCAGACAGAGCGGCTGCGGCTGTCTTCTTTCGTGCTTGCTTATGAGGCGGAGGAGAAGGACTACGACGCGCCGGAGCAGCCGGGGCAGCGGCGGGTCTCTTCCGCCCTTGCTGGCGAGGCGGAGAAGGAGGAGGCTGGTGGCTGCTCGGGCGCGCCGGCACGGGCGGAGAAGGAGGCGGAGTGCCACCACGCACCGGAGAAAGAGGAGGCTAGTGGCCGCTCGGGGGCGCCGACACAGGCGGAGAAGGAGGCGGAGTGCCGCCACACGCCAGAGAAGGAGGCTGAGTGCCTTGATCACTCACTAGAGGAGGAAGCGGGGGAGGAGGCGGAGTGCCCTGACTCTCCGGAGGAGGAGGAGGAGGAGGCGGAGGCGTCCAATTCGGAAGGTTGATGAGCTCCTTTCGCCGTAGGCATGGAGTCTTCACACAAGAACTCAGCCGAATCTCCCCGTCACCCGTAGGGTGGTCAAGCTGGAGGTCCTAAAATCCTTCTGTGATTTCATCAACCATCACCCTAGCATATCCTTCTGGAATCGGCCGACAGTGAAAAGTTGCGCCAGGTTCAGGAGGTGCAACAGAGCCAACAGCCGCCTTGACTTTCAATTCCATCCACTACGTCATAAGGTGGAAATTCTGAGACTCCGTGATAGCATCCACGGGGTAGCTAGCAGGAGCCGTGAAGAAAGGCTCTTGAAGCAGCTCCGTGGAAGCCACGCTGCTTCTCCGCTGAGATGGCGGGGTAGCTTTGGGTGTAGCAGCTTCGGCAAGTCGCGCGTTGCGGGCCTCGTCTCGTTCCTCTAGCGCTTGTACCCTTGCGTGCAGCGTCTGTAGTTGGGTCAACTCTATTTCTTCTTCCTCTCCCGGGGTTTGTAACCGCCTACGTCGGGAAATCCAGCCTTCCACGAAAGGGAGCCTGGCGTGCCTCCTGTCCGTCCGGGGTGCTCAGGATTCCCGAGGGCCTCTGTGAGCTCGTCGTCCTCTCTGTCCGGAACGAACGTCCCTTGCTGAGCCTTTTCGATATACTCCTGAAGCTTCTCGATGGGTGTGTTCAGCTACTCGTTGGTCCAAACGCACTTTCCTGTTACAGGGTACGATTTTCCCCCAACCCCGAAGAACCAAGTCCTACAACGGTCTGGCCAGTGTCGCGTCTCTGGTTCGATCCCTTTTCAATGAGGTCATTCTCAGCCTTGTCCCACAACGGCCAGGCTTTCAGGTAGCCACCTAACCTCGTGCGATGGTGATGCTTCTTCTTTGGAGCATTTTTCTTGTTTGTCACTGACATCTTCGCTGCTCTCTCAGATTTCTTTTTGGTGACAAATGCAGGCCACTGATCTTTGATCTTCTCAAATCGGCCGATGAATTCTGGAGTCTTGTATTGGTCGACAAACGATGCTTTCAGCTCATTCTTCCACCTCCTGAATAGCTCAACCATCTTCTTAAGAGCATAAGCCTTGATCATTGGCTTTTTAACTGGATTCTCCGGATCCTCCTCTGGCGGGAAGGTGAAACTTTCCTACAGCGCGGTCCAAAGATCAGCTTTCTGCCTATCGCTGACATAAGACACTTGAGAGTCTTTGTCCTTAGGCTTCAACCATTGCTCGATGCTGATCGGGATCATGTCCCTAACTAGAACCCCGCACTGAGCATTAAATTTTTGATTGGTCCGGAGGGGTTCAATCCACTACCAGGGAAAAGCCTATACACAGAATCTTACCAGCAGCGCGCTTTAAAATAAGACGCTGCTGCTAACTAGTAGTAGCGCTCGCGCACAAACCTCGCTGCTGAAATGAATGTATCAGTAGTGCGCCCACTCTAAGATGCGCTACCGCTATAATTGCCACGACGCCGCCGCGAGGCTAGTTCTAGCAGCAGCGCGCTTGTATGAAGAGCGCTACTGCTAGGGACCATAGTAGTAGCGCATTTACACAATAACCGCGACTGCTAAGTTTACAAAAAAAATTAGTCCCACCTTGCTTCGTGAAGAGAGTTTGTACCACCTTAAATATGTTACTTCTCAAACTTTCACAACCACTTGGTCTTCATTGAACTCTATGTGTAAAATTTGTGGCCGCAATATGAGTCTTCAGCAGTTCCTAAACTGGTGAGGACTCATATTGACAAATCAGATTGTACACAAAAAGATCATTGATGATCAATGTATTTTTGATGTCTATTTTTACATGCTGACACATAGCAGTAGCGTGCTCTTTGTGAAAGGCGCTACTGCTAGGTCGTTTACCAGTAGCGCCTTTTGCTATAGCGTGCTACTGCTAAGCCATTCCATCTCCCCCACTCTCCGACCTAACCGATCCACTCACACTCACACTCATTCGATTTCCCCCTCAACCCCCCATGCCGGTCCTCCCCCATCACCCCTCCTCCGATCTGCGCCACCGCCACCTCCTCCTCCTCGCTGGACTCGGTACCAGCCTCATCATCCGTCCTCCCTCTAGTCGCCGCTGGCCGGCCCCTCCTCGCTCCGCCTTCCTTCTCCGTCCTACCTCCACTCGCTGTCGGCTGGACCCTCCTCGCTCCGTCTTCCTCCTCCGTCCTACTCTCTTCTCCCTCCTCGAGTCGCCCCTCCTTCTCCCTACTCCCTCCTCCATCCACAACCCCAACTCCCTGCTACATTTTGATTTAGTAGGCTAGTTGATTTAGTTGATTTAGAACATTTTAATTTAGTTGATTTAGTATGTAGTTGATTTACTTGATTTAGAACATCTTGATTTAGTTGATTTTGTAGGCTAGTTGATTTAGAACATTTTGATTTAGTTGATTTAGAACATTTTGATTTAGTTGATTTAGTATGCTAGTGGATTTAGTAGGCTAGTTGATTTAGTTGATTTAGTATGCACCATTTTATTGTTATTTTTCTGTACATGGATAGGTAGATGCATTTGTTTTTTTGTAATAAGTTATTTTTTGGAAAAATGTAGGTGCCAATTTAGTTAAATGTGCCACTTGTTTTTTTAATCAATTATCTTAGGCAATAGGGGCCAGATGAGATGAAATGTCTTGGTAGTTGGTACCCTTATTTGGTAAATATTTGTGAAAAGTTTTTTTGGCAATAGGTGCCACCGAAATGCTTTGTCCATAAAATTGCTTCTCGCGGAAGAAACAAAAATATCACATGCTACTGTTTTTCTTTCCTGTGAAGTGAATCGTTAATCCTTTGCTCATATAGCTTTAGGAAAATGGCGCCACCACCACCACCACTATGTCGACTGTGCAAGTCAAGGTGCACCAGCAGCCTTGCAACTGGCAAGCTGTTCGGCATCTACTTCCAGCCAAGTTTTCGTCATGCGGTGGTAAGAAATTAGATGAAATGTAACAACTATTTTATTTTTAGTGTTGGCATTACTGCATTGTGTCATTTTGCTTTTTTTACACAGATCGTCCCATGCAATGTGAGGTTGAAATTCAACAAGCTGACAGGAGACACTGTGACATTTGAGGCTCCTGGGGGGGCCGTACACTATGGAGGTCGAGAAAGGATGCAATATGTCGCAGATTGGAGGAGATGAGGGCCCGTTTCCTTGCCCACATGCGTCTTACTGGTGGTGAGTTGATCAGCTTCTCCTTCAGAGCAGAAAGACCTAAGCCGGCTGTCATTTATCTCAACCTGGTGGAAGATGACGAAGATGATGAAGATAATGAGTACCCACTCGATGAAGATGATGAGAACCCACTTCATGAAGCCATCATAGCTCAAAGAATGAGGCTGAGCGAGGAGGAGGTGTGAAACCTATGGGACATAATTCTGCCATGTGATGACTTTGTCGGGGTGCCATTCGTGACCCGCCTGACAAGTACCATGGTCGATCGGCATGACATGGTATGTTATACGTACTTCCTGTAGTAATTTGATGATATATATATGTGTGCTTTATTGTTATACTTACAAATGCAAATTATTTGATGATATGCTTAGTGAATCCGATGATATGCTTAGTGTAGAGTCCAATGATATGCTTTGTGGAATCTAGTCGATGATATGCTTTAGTGTAGAGTCTGATCACATGCTCTTATTAGTGTAGAATCCAATGAACTATTAATAGTGTAGATAATCCATATATACTTATTAGTAGAATTCATGATTAGTTAGTACAAATGCATAGTACTGTGTCTTTTGATAGTGTAGAAATCTAGACTTAATAGAAATATATTTGCAAGAGTATGTGCGAGGCTATTTATTAATTGATATGTTTTTCTTATTCAGAAATTGCCGAAGAACCTATCTTTGAGTTGTGGTATCGAGCCTGATGAAGAAGGCTCAGCTGGACTACGCCGTACCGCAAGGGGCTTCGTCACCACCTGTACTTACCGCATGGACACAGACGGTCGCACACACTTAAACTTGGTTGGGTGGAAGAGATTCCTCGTTGGCAAGAATCGTGTTGGACATGCCATCCTAATTACTATCAGGAACACCCACCGCGCAGGCTTGAGGATGATGATCGTCGTCGATATCATCTAGAACTACATGTGTGTGTGTGGCTATATCATCTAGAACTACACATGATGATCGTCGTCGATATCATGTAGAACTACATATGATGATCGTCGTCGATATTATCTAGAACTACATATGATGATCGTCATCAATATCACCTTGTACTGCTTGAGGATGCATGTTGAGTATATATGAAATTATTATCTAGTACTCCCTCGGTTCCAAATTACTCTTCGTGGTTTTAGTTCAAATTTTGAACTAAAACCACGACGAGTAATTTGCAACCGAGGGAGTACTACCTAGTACCTATAATGCTTTATGAAATTGATATGTAGTAGTACCTAGTATCTAGAAATTGATGTTTATTGAAGCTGAAAAAGGGTAGGAAGCCAGGGGGAAATGATGAAAGATATAGCAGTAGCGCGGGGCAAGGAAATCGCTACAGCTAATTAATAGTAGCGCGTTCTGAAAACGCGTTGCTGATACAGTCCAGAGTAGTAGCGCGTGTACAGACCGCGCTACTATTAACAGTTAGCTGTAGCGCCTTATTGGTAGCGCGGCTGCCCACGCTGCTAATAGCCCCAAAAACCGCGCTACTACTAGGGTTTTCCCTAGTAGTGATCGGTTGGCCAGCGCGACCAATTTCGATGATCGTGTACCTTTCATCCGAGCGCAACTTTCTCTTCGGGCCTCGTCTCGTTACCGAAGTGTTGCTCGATCCGGAGGGCTATAAAAGAAGAAAAAGAAGAGAGTTAATATGTGTACATACCAAAAACAATTAATGCATCAATTAGCTATTGTCAGTACATGCTTAATTAATATATATATACCTGGTCGGACTCCGTTCGGTCACCGGAGCCGTCATCACGGTGTCCTCCCCCCTCCATTCGGTCACCAGAGCCGTCATCACGGTGTCCTTCCCCCTCCATTCGGTCATCGGAACTGTCATCATGGTGTCCTTCCTCCTTCATTGTTTGATCATCGTTGTAGCCTGCTTGTTCATCCTGTCTTTCCAGACCATCGGTGCATGTGTCGTTGAGAAACGACAAGACGGCATCACTTCAGTGTGCGATTATCTCCCCCAACGTCGCTTCTTGTGCTTCGTCTCGGGGGTGTGGATCCATAGTTTCTGCAAATATTTACAACATGGCAATTATTATTCAAACATGACAGATGGATATATTAGTCGCAAACGTTGAACTAGCTAGCTAAGCACAATAAGGAATCATATTAGTGGCCTGGCCTCGACGTTTCTCTAGGGTTTGGGGTGGCCTCGACGACAACGCTCTTTTAACTTGGTAAATTTGGGTGGCCTCAAGAGAGTTTGTCGATTGGGTAGGGGCACAGAGGGAGGGGGTAGGAGACCGACATCATTTTTTTCTAGGGTTTGGGTGTCCTCGAGAGTTTTGGTCGAGCGAGAGGGCCGGGGGGGTGCTCCCGTGGTATATATATCGACCGCCCCTCATGTCAAAGTTATCCGGGAGGGGGTTATATCGACAACGATGACATACATACATTCAGCGTACGTCACCTCCGCGTTCAGCACACGTTCAGCTCGGTGACATCCCGCGAACTCACGATCCAGTAGAGCTTTGGGAAGAGCTTCGTCAGCACGACGGCGTGGTGACGGTGTTGATGAAGCTACCGACGCAGGGCTTCGCCTAAGCACCGCTATGATATGACCTTGGTGGATTATGGTGGAGGGGGCCACCACACACGGCTAAGAGATCAATGATCAATTGTTGTGTCTCCAAGGGGTGCCCCCCTCCCTGTATATAAAGGATTGGAGGAGGGGGAGGGGGCCGGCCTCCGATGGCGCGCCCCATGAGGAGTCCTATTCCCACCGGGAGTAGGACCCCCCTTCCAAGTAGGAGTAGGAGAGGAGAAGGAAGGGAGAGGAGGAAAGGGGGGCGCCTCCCTCCCTCCTCATCCAATTCGGACTAGAGGTGGAGGGGCCGCCCCTCCTCTTCTCCCACTAAGGCCCATTAGGCCCAATATACTCCCCGAGGGGTTCCGGTAACCCCCGGTACTCCGCTATATGTCCGAAACCTCCCAAAACACTTCCGTGTCCGAACATAGTCGTCCAATATATCGATCTTTATGTATCGACCATTTCAAGACTCCTCGTCATGTCCGTGATCATATCCGGGACTCCGAACTACCTTCGGTACATCAAAAAACAAAAACTCATAATACCGATCGTCACAGATCTTTAAGCGTGCGGACCCTACGGGTTCGAGAACTATGTATACATGACCGAGACACGTCTCCGGTCAATAACCAATAGCGGAACCTGGATGCTCATATTGGTTCCTACATATTCTACGAAGATCTTTATCGGTCAAACCACATAACAACATACGTTGTTACCTTTGTCATCGGTATGTTACTTGCCCGAGATTCGATCATCGGTATCTCAATACCTAGTTCAATCTCGTTACCAGCAAGTCTATTTACTCGTTCCGCAATGCATCATCTTGTAACTAAATCATTAGTCACATTGCTTGCAAGGCTTATCATGATGTGCATTACCGAGAGGGCCCATAGATACTTCTCCAACAATCGGAGTGACAAATTCTATTCTCGATCTATGCCAACTCAACGAACACCATCAGAGACACCTATAGAGCACCTTTATAATCACCCAGTTATGTTGTGACGTTTGGTAGCACACAAACGGTTCTTCCGGTAATCGGGAGTTGCGTAATCTCATAGTCATAGGAACATGTATAAGTCATGAAGAAAGCAATAGCACTAAACTAAATGATCAAGTGCTAAGCTAATGGAATGGGTCATGCCAATCACATCATTCTCCTAATGATGTGATCCCGTTAATCAAATGACAACTCATGTCTATGGCTAGGAAACTCAACCATCTTTGATCAACGAGCTAGTCAAGTAGAGGCATACTAGTGACACTATGTTTGTCTATGTATTCACACATGTATTATGTTTCCGGTTAATACAACTCTAGCATGAATAATAAACATTTATCATGATATGTGGAAATAAATAATAACTTTATTATTGCCTCTAGGGCATATTTCCTTCAGTCTCCCACTTGCACAAGAGTCAATAATCTAGATTACACAGTAATGATTCTAACACCCATGGAGTCTTGGTGTTGATCATGTTTTGCTGGTGGAAGAGGCTTAGTTAATGGGTCTGCAGCATTCGGCTCCGCATGTATCTTGCAAATCTCTATGTCTACCACCTGGACTTGATCCCGGATGGAATTGAAGCATCTCTTGATGTGCTTGGTTCTCTTGTGAAATCTGGATTCCTTTGCCAAGGCAATTGCACCAGTATTGTCACAAAAGATATTCATTGGACCCGATGCACTAGGTATGACACCTAGATCGGATATGAACTCCTTCATCCAGACTCCTTCATTTGTTGCTTCCAAAGCAGCTATGTACTCCGCTTCACACGTAGATCCTACCACGACGCTTTGTTTAGAACTGCTCCAACTAACAGCTCCACTGTTCAATATAAACACGTATCCGGTTTGTGATTTACAATCGTCTAAATCAGTGTCAAAGCTTGCATCGACGTAACCATTTACGACGAGCTCTTTGTCACCTTCATAAACGAGAAACATATCCTTAGTCCTTTTCAGGTATTTCAGGATGTTCTTGGCCGTTGTCTAGTGATCCACTCCTAGATTACCTTGGTACCTCCCTGCTAAACTAATAGCAAGGCACACATCAGGTCTGGTACACAGCATTGCATACATGATAGAGCCTATGGCTGAAGCATAGGGAACACTTTTCATTTTCTCTTTATCTTCTGGAGTGGTCGGGCATTGAGTCTTACTCAACTTCACACCTTGTAACACAGACAAGAACCCTTTCTTTGCTTGATCCATTTTGAACTTCTTCAAAACTTTATCAAGGTATGTGCTTTTTGAAAGTCCAATTAAGCTTCTTGATCTATCTCTATAGATCTTGATGCCCAATATATAAGCAACTTCTCTGAGGTCATTCATTGAAAAACTCTTATTCAAGTATCCTTTTATGATATCCAGAAATTCTATATCATTTCCAATCAACAATATGGCATCCACATATAATATTAGAAATGCTACAGAGCTCCCACTCTCTTTCTTGTAAATACAGGCTTCTCCAAAAGTCTGTATAAAACCATATACTTTGATCACACTATCAAAACGTTTATTCCAACTCCGAGAGGCTTGCACCAGTCCATCAATGGATCGCTGGAGCTTGCACACTTTGTTATCACCCTTTGGATCGAAAAAACCTTCTGGTTGCATCATATACAACTCTTCTTCCAGAAATCCATTCAGGAATGCAGTTTTGACATCCATTTGCCAAATTTCATAATCATAAAATGCGTCAATTGCTAACATGATTCGGGCAGACTTAAGCATCGCTACAGGTGAGAAAGTCTCATCGTAGTCAACCCCTTGAACTTGTCGAAAACCTTTCACAACAAGTGGAGCTTTGTATATAGTAACATTACCGTCAGCGTCAGTCTTCTTCTTGAAGATCCATTTATTCTCGATGGCTTGCCGATCATCGGGCAAGTCAACCAAAGTCCACACTTTGTTCTCATACATGGATCCCATCTCAGATTTCATGGCCTCAAGCCATTTTGTGGAATCTGGGCTCACCATTGCTTCTTCATAGTTCGTAGGTTCACCATGGTCAAGTAACATGACTTCTAGAACAGCATTACCATACCACTCCGGTGTGGATCTTACTCTAGTTGACCTACGAGGTTCGATAGTAACTTGATCTGAAGTTTCATGATCATCATCATTAGCTTCCTCACTAATTGGTGTAGGTGTCACAGGAACCGGTTTCTGTGATGAACTACTTTCCAATAAGGGAGCAGGTACAATTACCTCATCAAGTTCTACTTTCCTCCCACTCACTTCTTTCGAGAGAAACTGATCCATTCTTAGCAACAAATGTCTTGCCTTCGGATCTGTGATAGAAGGTGTACCCAATAGTTTCCTTTGGGTATCCTATGAAGATGCATTTCTCCGATTTGGGTTCGAGCTTATCAGGTTGAAGTTTTTTCACATAAGCATCGCAACCCCAAATTATATGAAACGTCAACTTTGGTTTCTTGCCAAACCACAGTTCATAAGGCATCATCTCAATGGATTTCAATGGTGCCCTATTTAACGTGAATGCAGCCGTCTCTAAAGCATAACCCCAAAACGATAGCAGTAAATCAGTAAGAGACATCATAGATCGCACCATATCTAGTAAAGTACGATTACGACGTTTGGACACACCATTACGCTGTGGTGTTCCGTGTAGCGTGAGTTGCGAAACTATTCCACATTGTTTCAAATGCATACCAAACTCGTAACTCAAATATTCTCCTCCACGATTAGATCGTAGAAACTTTATTTTCTCGTTACGATGATTTTCCACTTGACTCTGAAATTCTTTGAACTTTTCAAATGTTTAAGACTTATGTTTCATTAAGTAGATATACCCATATCTGCTCAAATCATCTGTGAAGGTGAGAAAATAACGATGCCCGCCGTGAGCCTCAGTATTCATTGGACCACATACATCAGTATGTATGATTTCCAATAAATCTGTTGCTCGCTCCATTGTTCCGGAGAATGGCGTTTTAGTCATCTTGCCCATGAGGCATGGTTCGCAAGTACCAAGTGATTCATAATCAAGAGTTTGCAGAAGTCCATCAGTATGGAGTTTCTTCATGCGCTTTACACCAATATGACCTAAACGGCAGTGCCACAAATAAGTTGCACTATCATTATCAACTCTGCATCTTTTGGCTTCAACATTATGAATATGTGTATTACTACTATCGAGATTCAACACAAATAGACCATTCCTCAAGAGTGCATGACCATAAAAGATATTACTCATATAAATAGAACAACCATTATTCTCATATTTAAATGAATAATTGTCTTGCATCAAACAAGATCCAGATATAATGTTCATGCTTAACGCTGGCACCAAGTAACAATTATTCAGGTCTAAAATTAATCCTGAAGGTAGATGTAGAGGTAGCGTGCCGACGGCGATCACATCGACTTTGGAACCATTTCCCACACGCATCGTCACCTCGTCCTTAGCTAATCTTCGCTCAATCTGTAGTCCCTGTTTCGAGTTGCAAATATTAGCAACAGAACCAGTATCAAATACCCAGGTGCTACTGTGAGCTCTAGTAAGGTACACATCAATAACATGTATATCACATATACCTTTGTTCACCTTACCATCCTTCTTATCCGCAAATACTTGGGGCAGTTCCACTTCCAGTGACCAGTCTGTTTGCAGTAGAAGCACTCAGTCTCAGGCTTAGGTCTAGACTTGGGTTTCTTCTCCTAAGCAGCAACCTGTTTGCCGTTCTTTTTGAAGTTCCCCTTCTTCTTCCCTTTGCCTTTTTTTCTAGAAACTAGTGGTCTTGTTGACCATCAACACTTGATGCTCCTTCTTGATTTCTACCTCCGCAGCCTTTAGCATTGCGAAGAGCTCGGGAATTGTCTTATCCATCCCTTCCATATTATAGTTCATCACGAAGCTCTTGTAGCTTCGTGGCAGTGATTGAAGAATTCTATCAATGACACTATCATTTGGCAGATTAACTCCCAGTTGAATCAAGTGATTGTAGTACCCAGACATTCTGAGTATATGTTCACTGACAGAACTATTCTCCTCCATCTTGCAACTGTAGAACTTATTGGAGACTTCATATCTCTCAGACTGGGCATTTGCTTGAAATATCAACTTCAACTCCTGGAACATCTCATATGCTCCATGACGTTCAAAACGTTGTTGAAGTCCCGGTTCTAAGCCGTAAAGCATGGCACCCTGAACTATCGAGTAGTCATCAGCTTTGCTCTGCCAGACATTCTTAACATCATCAGTAGCATCTACAGCAGGCCTGGCACCTAGCGGTGCTTCCAGGACGTAATTCTTCTATGCAGGAATGAGGATAATCCTCAAGTTACGGACCCAGTGCGTGTAATTGCTACCATCATCTTTCAACTTCGCTTTCTCAAGGAACACATTAAAATTCAACGGAACAACAGCACGGGCCATCTATCCACAACAACATAGAAAAGCAAAATACTATCAGGGACTAAGTTCATGATAAATTTAAGTTCAATTAGTCGTATTTACTTAAGAACTCACACTTAGATAGATATCCCTCTAATCATCTAAGTGATCACGTGATCCAAATCAACTAAACCATAACCGATCATCACGTGAAATGGAGTAGTTTTCAAAGGTGAACATCACTATGTTGATAATATCTACTATATGATTCACGCTCGACCTTTCGGTCTCAGTGTTCCGAGGCCATATTTGTATATGCTAGGCTCGTCAAGTTTAACCCGAGTATTCTGCGTGTGCAAAACTGGCTTGCACCCGTTGTAGAACGTTTAGCTTATCACACCCGATCATCACATGGTGTCTCGGCACGACGAACTTTTGCAACGGTGCATTCTCAGGGAGAACACTTGTACCTTGAATTTTTTTAGTGAGAGATTATCTTACAATGCTACCATCAATCAAAGCAGAATAAGATGCATAAAGGATAATCATCACATGCAATCAATATAAGTGATATGATATGACCATCATCATCTTGTGCCTTTGATCTCCATCTCCAAAGCATCGTCATGATCACTGATACGTCCCCAACGTATCAATTATTTTTGATTGTTCCATGCTATTATATTATCTGTTTTGGATGTTTATGGGCTTTAATAAACACTTTATATTATTTTTCGAACTAACCTATTAACCGGATGCCCAGACCAAATTGTTGTTTTCTTGCCTATTTCAGTGTTTTGAAGAAAAGGAATATCAAACGGAGTCCAAACGGAATTAAACCTTCGGGAGATTTATTTTTGGAACGGAAGCAATCCAAGAGACTTCGAGTAGATGTCGGGGAAGCTTCGAGGAAGCCACAAGGCAGGGAGGCGCGCCCTACCCCCCTAGGCGCGCCCCCCACTCTCGTGGGCCCCTCATGGCTCCCCTGACCGACTTCTTTCGCCTATATATGTCCATATACCCTAAAAACATCGGGGAGCAGAATAGATCGGGAGTTCCGCCGCCAAAAGCCTCTGTAGCCACCGAAAACCAATCTAGACCCGTTCCAGCACCTTGCCGGAGGGGGGAATCCCTCTCCGGTGGCCATCATCATCATCCCGGTGCTCTCCATGATGAGGAGGGAGTAGTTCACCCTCGGGGCTGAGAGTATTTACCAGTAGCTGTGTGTTTGATCTCTCTCTCTCTCTCTCTCTCTCTTGTTCTTGACTCGGTACGATCTTGATGTAACGTGAGCTTTGCTATTATAGTTGGATCTTATGATGTTTCTCCCCCTCTATTCTCTTGTAATGGATTGAGTTTTCCCTTTGAAGTTATCTTAACGGATTGAGTCTTTAAGGATTTGAGAACACTTGATGTATGTCTTGCATGTGCTTATCTGTGGTGACAATGGGATATCACGTGATTCGCTTGATGTATCTATTGGTGATCACCTTGTGAGTTCCGTGACCTCGGGAACTTATGCATAGGGGTTGGCACACGTTTTTGTCTAGACTCTCTGATAGAAACTTTGGGGCACTCTTTGAGGTTCTATGTCTTGGTTGAATAGATGAATTTGAGATTGTGTGATGCATATCGTATAATCATACCCACGGATACTTGAGGTGACATTAGAGTATCTAGGTGACATTAGGGTTTTGGTTGATTTGTGTCTTAAGGTGTTATTCTAGTACGAAATCTTGAATAGATCGATCACAAAGAATAATTTTGAGGTGGTTTCGTACCCTACAATAATCTCTTCATTTGTTCTCCACCATTAGTGACTTTGGAGTGACTCTTGTTGCATGTTGAGGGATTGTTATATGATCTTATTATGTTATTATTATTGAGAGAACTTGCACTAGTGAAAGTATGAACCCTAGGCCTTGTTTCCTAGCATTGAAATACCGTTTACGCTCATTTTTATTGCTTGCTACCTTGCTATTTTTATATTTTCAGATTACAAAAACCTTTATCTGCCATCCATATTGCACTTGTATCACCATCTCTTCGCCGAACTAGTGCGCCTATACAATTTACCATTGTATTGGGTGTGTTGGCGACACAAGAGACTCTTTGTTATTCGGTTGCAGAGTTGTTTGAGAGAGACCACATCTTCAACCTATGCCTCCCACGGATTGATAAACCTTAGGTCATCCACTTGAGGGAAATTTGCTACTGTCCTACAAACCTCTGCACTTGGAGGCCCAACAACTTCTACAAGAAGAAGGTTGTGTAGTAGACATCAAGCTCTTTTCTGGCACCATTGCCGGGGAGGTTAGCACTTGTAGGTATATCTTTAGATCTTGCAATCGAATGTTATTGTTTCTTGTTTTATCACTAGTATAGTCTATAAAATAAAAATAAAAAATGGAATTGAGGGTACCTCATATGCTTCATCATTTTAATATCTTTCATGAAAATAAGGATTCCGATAATTGTGCCAAAATGCTAGAAGAAGAATGCATTATAATGTTTGGCACTAAATCTTTGGATGATGAGAATGATTGCAATGTTGTTAGTATGGATTCTTTGAATACCCATGATGCTAATGATATGCAAAGCCACAAGCTTGGGGATGCTATGTTTGATGAAGATGATATTTTTTGTCCCCCAAGTTTTGATGAGCAAATTTATTTTGATGATAGCATGCCTCCTATTTATGATGATTATATTGATGAAAGTGGGTTTGGAAGAGTGTCAACTATAGGAAGTAATGATCCCACTATTTTGGAGGGTGTTGAATCTTATTGTGATAATTATGAAAGTGGGTTTGGAGAGGTCATGACTTTAGTTAATGTTAATCCCACTATTTTGGAAGAGTGTCAACTTTTCATACATGTGGATCGTGTTAAGAATATGTTTTGTGATAGCTATATTGTTGAATTTTCTTATGATCCTACATGTAATTATTATGAGGGAGGAACATATGCTTGTAGGAATTGCAATAATATCGAGTTTCCTCTCTATGTGCTTAAAGTTATGAAGTTATGCTTGTTTTGCCTTCCTATGCTAGTTGATTATTGTTCCCATAAATTGTTTGCTCACAAAATCCCTATGCATAGGAAGTGGGTTAGTCTTAAATGTTCTAGTTATATTCTACATGATGCTCTCTTTATGTTACAATTCTTATCTTTTATCTGAGCATCATTGAAATCATCAT
This sequence comes from Triticum aestivum, assembly GCF_018294505.1. NCBI lineage: Eukaryota > Viridiplantae > Streptophyta > Magnoliopsida > Poales > Poaceae > Triticum > Triticum aestivum. The sequence goes on from NC_057794.1 coordinate 20,826,741, forward strand.
GCCTAGCTAGGGGCGTTAAACGATAGCGCTTGTTGGGAGGCAACCCAAATTTTTTTTGTTCCTTGATTTTTGTTCCTATTTGGTAATAAATAATCTATCTATCCTCTGGTTAGATGTGGTTTTATGTTTTAATTAGTGTTTCTGCCAAGTAGAACATTTGGGAAGACTTGGGGAAAGTCTTTGCGATCTTGCTGTAAAAAACAGAGACTTTAGCGCTCACGATATTAGCTGCCATTTTTTATTTGAGAGTGATATTTTGTTAATTATTTTTGCAGATGATTAATAGATTAATTCCTCACGTCCATAAATTTATTTTAGAATTTTTGGGGTTCCAGAAGTATACGTTTGATCCAGATTACTACAGACTGTTCTGTTTTTGACAGATTCTGTTTTCTATGTGTTGTTTGCTTATTTTGATGAATCTATGAGTAGTATCGGAGGGTATGAACCATAGAGAAGTTGGAATACATTAGATATTACACCAATATAAATTTATAATGAGTTCACAACAGTACCTAAGTGGTGATTTATTTTCTTATACGAACGGAGCTTATGAGTTTTTAGTTGAGTTTTGTGTTGTGAAGTTTTCAAGTTTTGGGTAAAGATTCGATGGATTATGAACAAGGATTGGCAAGAGCCTAAGCTTGGGGATGACCAAGGCACCCCACGGTAAAATCCAAGGACACCAAAAAGCCTAAGCTTGGGGATGCCTCGGAAGGCATCCCCTCTTTTGTCTTCGTTCATCGGTAACTTTACTTGGAGCTATATTTTTATTCACCACATGATATGTGTTTTGCTTGGAGCATCTTGTATGATTTGAGTCTTTGCTTTTTAGTTTACCACAATCATCCTTGCTGTACACACCTTTTGAGAGAGACACACATAATTGGAATTTATTAGAATACTCTATGTGCTTCACTTATATCTTTTGAGCTATATAGTTTTTGCTCTAGTGCTTCACTTATATCTTTTAGAGCACGGTGGTGGTTTTATTTTATAGAAATAATTGATCTCTCATGCTTCACTTATATATTTTGAGAGTCCTTTAGAACAGCATGGTAATTTTCTTTTGCTATAATAAAACAACTTTCATATAAGTTCATTGAATACTAAGAGAAGTTTGATACTCGATGATTGTCTTGAGATATGGAGATAGTAATATTAAAGTTGTGCTAGTTGAGTAGTTGTGAATTTGATAAATACTTGTGTTGAAGTTTGCAAGTCCAGTAGCATGCATGTATGGTAAACATTCTGTAACAAATTTAAAACATGAGGTGTTATTTGATTGTCTTCCTTATGAGTGGCGGTCGGGGACGGGCGATGGTCTTTTCCTACCAATCTATCCCCCTAGGAGCATGCACGTAGTACTTGGTTTTTGATGAATTGTAGATTTTTGCAATAAGTATGTGAGTTCTTTATGACTAATGTTGAGTCCATGGATTATACGCACTCTCACACTTCCATCATAGCTAGCCTCTTCGGTACCGTGCATTGCCCTTTCTCACCTTAAGAGTTGGTGCAAACTTCGCCGGTGCATCTGAACCCCGTGATATGATACGCTCTATCACACATAATCCTCCTTATATCTTCCTCAAAACAGCCACCATACCTACCTATTATGGCATTTCCATAGCCATTCCGAGATATATTGCCATGCAACTTTCCACCATTCCGTTTATTACGATACGCATCATCATTGTCATATTGCCTTGCATGATCATGTAGTTGACATCGTATTTGTGGCAAAGCCACCGTTCATAATTCTTTCATACATGTCACTCATGAGTCATTTCCCGGTACACCGCCGGCGGCATTCATATAGAGTCATATCTTGTTCTAGTATCGAGTTGTAATCATTGAGTTGTAAATAAATAGAAGTGTGATCATCATCATTAATAGAGGATTGTCCCAAAAATAAGAAGAAAAAAGAAGAAGAAAATAAAGAAAAAAAGAGAAAGTCCAAAAAAGGCCCCAAAAAGAAAATAAAAAGGGTCAATGCTACTATCCTTTTTTCCACACTTGTGCTTCAAAGTAGCAGCATGATCTTTATGATAGAGAGTCTCTTGTTTTGTCACTTTCATATACTAGTGGGAATTTTTCATTATAGAACTTGGCTTGTATATTCCAACAATGGGCCTCCTCAAGTGCCCTAGGTCTTCGTGAGCAAGCAAGTTGGATGCACACCAACTTAGTTTCTTTTTTTGAGCTTTCATACATTTATAGCTCTAGTGCCACTAGTAGAAAACAAGGCTTTCGTTCGGGCCAGATAAGCCCATTAGTCCCGGTTCACTCATGAACTAGGAGTAATGTGAGCATTGGTCCTGGTTCATGCGGCTAAAGGCATTAGTCCCGGTTCAAATGCGCCCTTTAGTCCCGGTTTGAGACACGAACCGAGACTAAAGGGTGCGATGCGCTTTAGTCCCGGTTCGTATCTCAAACCGGGACTAAAGATTACACCTTTAGTCCCGGTTTGAGACATGAACCAGGACTAAAGGGTGCATTGCCCTTTAGTCCCGGTTAGTGTCTCAAACCGGGACTAAAGGTCCCAGTTTCAAAACTTCAAAAAATAAAATTCTTTGAGATGTAGTTATATTACTACATCTACTACTTAGGAAAATTTAAAAACTTAAATTTGGACATGTTTTGCAAAAAAAGTGTCATGAAAAAGTAAAACGGCCGCATCCGATTTTGACAGCCTATGGCTTGTTTCGAAAATTTTAGAATCCTCAAATTCTAAAAGGAAAAAAAGTTATGCTCAAATTTTAGTTTTTTTTGAATTTTGGTTAAATCAGGTCAAACTACTTATTCAAGAAGTATTAGTGTTACTAAATAATTATTCAAGAATATTAGTGTTACTAAATAATTATTATAGTTGTTTTTTTGAATTTTGGTCAAACTGTGGTCAAACTATGGTCACACTACTTATTCAAGAAATATTAGTGTTACTACATAATTATTCAAGAATATTAGTGTTACTAAATAATTATTTCAATTTTTTGAATTTTGGTCAAATTTGGTCAAACTGTGGTCGAACTACTTATTTAAGAAATATTAGTGTTACTAAATAATTACTGTTTTGGAATGACATCTTACTATTGTCAAATTATGGTCAAATTACTTCATGCTCAAGCTAAGCTCCTGAGGGTTAATAGGATTGACATCTTACTATTGTCAGGAAAACAACAAGTGCATACTTGGAAACGAGGGGGAATAGAACCTGGAAGTTAAGCGTGCTTAGACTGGAGTAGTGAGAGGATGGGTGACCGTCCGAGAAATTAGATGATTTGTAATGATGAGGGGTGATTGGAGATTAGAGGTTAAATAAAGCAGTGATGAGGGGTGATTAGAGATTAAAGTAGAAAATAATTCAGAAATTTGAAAACCAAAAAAAATAAAAAAAATAAAAAAATTACGAAAAAATACCTTTAGTCCCGGTTGGTAGCTCCAAACAGTGGCCACGTGGACAGCCTTTAGTCCCGGTTCGTGTAAGAACCGGGACTAAAGGGGGAGGCTTTTGTAACGAAGCGGGACTAAAGGCCCTCTAGAACCGTGACAAATGGCCCTTTTTCTACTAGTGTGCATCCGTTGCATGGCAGTCCCTACTCCTTGCATTGACATCAATTGATGGGCATCTCCCTAGCCCATTGATTAGCCGCGTCAATGTGAGACTTTCTCCTTTTTGTCTTATCCACATAACCCCCTTTCATTGTATTCTATTCCACCCATAGTGCTATATCCATGGCTCACGCTCATGTATTGCGTGAAAGTTGAAAAAAGTTTGAGATCACTAAAGTATGAAACAATTGTTTGGCTTGTCATCGGGGTTGTGCATGATGAGAGCATTCTTGTGTGACGAAAATGGAGCATGACCAAACTATATGATTTTGTAGGGATGAACTTTCTTTGGCCATGTTATTTTGAGAAGACATGATTGCTTAGTTAGTATGCTTGAAGTATTATTATTTTTATGTCAATATTAAACTTTTATCTTGAATCTTTCGGATCTGAATATTCATGCCACAATAAAGAAAAATACATTGAGAAATATGTTAGGAAGCGTTCCACATCAAAAATTCTGTTTTTATCATTTACCTACTCGAGGACGAGCAGGAATTAAGCTTGGGGATGCTGATACATCTCCGACGTATCTATAATTTTTTATTGTTCCATGCTATTATATTATCTGTTTTGGATGTTTATGGGCTTTACTAAACACTTTTATATTATTTTTGGGACTTACCTATTAACCGGAGGCCCAGCCCAAATTGTTGTTTTCTCGCCTATTTCGGTGTTTCGAAGAAAAGGAATATCAAACAGAGTCCAAACGGAATGAAACCTTCGGGGGATTTATTTTTGGAACGGAAGCAATCCAGGAGACTTGGAGTAGACGTCACGGAAGCTTCAAGGAAGCCACGAGGCAGGGAGGCGCGCCCTACCCCCCCTGGGCACGCCCCCCACCCTCGCGGGCCCCTCGTGGCTCCCCTGACCGACTTCTTTGGCCTATATATGTCCATATACCCTAAAAACATCAGGGAGCAGAATAGATCGGGAGTTCCGCCGCCAGAAGCCTTCGTAGCCACCCAAAAACCAATCTAGACCCATTCCGGCACCCTCTTCATCATCCCTCTCCGGTGGCCATGTGACGCCCGGATAATTAGACTACAGTAATCCCAAGCTAAGGATGCCACGTCACCTCCATTACTGTGATTAAACTCACGTTGATTCGAACCCGATTCAAATTCAAATTTAAAATATAGGCAAACAATAAAAGTTTTCAAATAATAAAACTAAAATGTTCTGGTGGTGCCAAATAATGCGTAGGTAATTATGGTGGGGAAACCACACTTGTATAAAATATGTAAATACTCAAAATGAATATAATAGTAGCAAAACAATTAGTTAAATGATTATAAAATAATAAACAATTACAAATGGTTTTATATTAGGTGCCAAGTTAATTGCGGTAGTGGCATAAGTATTAAAAGTATTTTAGGTGCAACTTGGGTTTTCCATAAACACCGAAATTTAAATAAAACAGAAAAGAGAAAAGAAATAAAATAGAAAAACAAACTAACAAAAAAAAGGAAACCCCCCGGGCCAACCGACCCCGCTAGCCACCGCCCCCCCTTGGGCCTCAACCCACCGGGCCGCCTAGCCGGCCCAACCGGCCAGCCCACTCCCTCTTCTTAACCCCCCCGAAACCCTAG
>NC_057794.1:20835510-20838661 GCF_018294505.1 Triticum aestivum
TATGCCTTCTCTAAACCGTGTGAACCCGAAAGTTTTCACGAGTCATACTCTTCTGGTGCTTCACCAGATAAAATTTCAACACTGCAACTTCATCGAACGTGAGAAGTGAATGAAAGGTTATGCATTGGAGAAGTGGGAGTCGACCTTGAACTTGTGTTCATGCCCATGGACACGATGTAGATCTTATCATTAAAGCTTCTCTTAAATGAATTATTCCCTTGGTATAAGTTTTTCTTATATCAGGGATCTGGCCTTTTGCATCCGTGGTTCCGACCATGTTTGTTCTTCTTTGATTCCATTTCTCGGACAAGTTAAACAATTGTCTTCTATGGATCAATACCCCAGTCCAACCTTTACTTTGATCTTCTATCGAGTATTACCCCCCTGGTATCTCGAGATTATCATGGAACTGCATAACTTTTTATGAGTTCATCAAGTACTACCTTCCCACTGATTCCAATTTCTCACGGGCTCTGAGTTATTAAACACTCAAAGACACCGATAACTGAACCAAGTCCGCACTACGGTTCAACAACTCTTCAGTAAGCTTCTATAAGTACGAGTTTGTACCCGATCACGCCATTCCTAGCCTGTTTGGCTATATCATTGTCGTGACGATTCTAACGGTGCTACCTGGTCCTTATTTTCGGAGCACAAATTTCGACGATGAGCTAATCTTGCATCGATCTTCCTCGCCATATCGTTTCACCTTGAACATCAAACTTGATTACGAGTTTGTGTCGTACCCATGGTTTCAATGACTTTTGGCTTCATCATTCCTTTGACTTGGTGTCGTCGCTGATTGATTACTTCTTCATGAAATCTGTCGACAAATGTGTCGTGATCCTCATCAACCTTATGAGCTCTTCCAGGATATCAATTGAATTCATGATGAGAAATACCATCCTTGCCCTTGATGAATTGTATTATCATCGACCACTTTATTGCCTACCCACCAACACAAGCTTGTTCATGTTTTGTGTTGTACCTAGAGTTCCTTTCTATTCAACGTATATTATGATTCTATCTTGGAGTATTACCATCTCTTATGTCAAGGATGTTGAGAGAATTGCTCCGCCTCTTAAAAATTCTTGGTATAGTGATACTTCTCACCATCACCAGTCTTTCTTGGTTTCCATGTTGATTTTAGCCGGGATACCAACAGGTGAACGGTGCTGCTTGGATTCTGTATTTCTAGCAACCTTATTGCTTTGAAGTTTATGGTCTACAGATCAGTCTTAGACCCCTGGTTATTGAAACACCATTCTACCCTCGATCATGCTGCCTAAGCCCATATTTTGGGTGCACCTTTCAACCTATGTTAATTGTGTATGTTTACCTCGTGCATACATAATTATATCATTTGATCTGACAAGTGTTACCTCCTTGTTCACATAATTGTGGGAATCCAACCTTTGGAAACCTCAATGGATTGTCGCTGAGTCCATCAGCCACCTCCTTGTCCTCTCCTTGGGTTAATGATGGACTCTTGTTAACGGAAATCGCTTCATAGTTCATTTCCCCGAGAATCTTACCATGTCATCTCGTCAATTTGCGTTGCACCTTTTCTTCTCAGGTATTCTAAGTCTGAGGTATCCTGACACCAATCGGATCTGAATCTCGGTCAGATATGATGGTTGGGACAACTTTCCAAGAGTTATGATGTTGATCCTTTGATGACCCGGTAACATGATGTCATGCCTAGCACCCCCCCCCCCGGCTGGAGGACCTATCATTATAGATTCCTTTTCAGCAAGGTTATCCATTCGTCCATGAGGAAATTGTAAGACTTATTCTACAAGTTATTCCTGATGGATCCTTCGTGTTTCCAAAGTCTGATCTTCACCTGAAGACCATGTCAATGCTATCTCGAAGCATGTCAATGGTACTCCGATTTTCAACAGGAACATTTGAAGCACGATACTAAATTTTATTTATCACTTATCCTAACACCGTTGTATGGGTAATATCATGAGATTCCTTCCCCCTTACCTAAATGGTTTTCTACTTTATATCCTGTCATGGATATCTTGCTTTGCTTGTCCTTGGGAAGGATATACCCTTGAAAAATGTGTTTAAACATATTTTCCTTTCCATTGTTCTGTTTAATCTGATGATCTATATGATATAAGCAGTAATAATCCACTGCTTGTGCAAACGCCTCGATGTACAACTCTGTCGGTAAGACCTTGTTACTATTGTTGATGACATTCCGGTAACCACCGATGGACGAGAACTTTGCCTATTGGTCCGCCTCGTTCAACGAGCAGGAAATGGTTCTCTTCGTCCCTCGCCCTTGGTATCGACGTTGTCGCCGACATAATTGACAGGCTACCCCCCCCCTGACATGCCTAGCTTGCATGATCACGCAAGACGTCTCCGCCCTTCCTACTTCTAACCCACATGGTGGGCCCATAAACCACAGGTCCACTGGATCGAAACCTGACTCTCCTATACACCCTATTGTCGAAGTTATTCCTCGCGCTTGGCTTCGTATTTTATTCACGGGCCACCTTCCTAATGCTCTATTCTGGTATCGGACACAATACTTATTCCTGTTGCTCTGAACCCCATTCACACTCTGTTTCAGGCAATGAACGATTGCCTATCCGCTTGAAACTTCTTATTGCACCGTCTTACTTTGCTCTCGATGTGTTTCATTTGTTAAACTCGAGAGATACTCATATGTTCATACTTGGGAAACCCCCAGAAGAATTTCCCTTGTAACATCCTATCGTTGTAGAGCTGCCCCTTACCTATTCGTAAGTACGTTGGAGTTCCCAAAGAAAAGGATGCCGACTTCACCATGATGACCTGAAGCAAAGAAATGAAGACATCAACGAAAGGGATCAACCTCTTCGAAAGGGAAGCCAAGACCGAGAAGACTCGTTAGGTTTTTCGCTACCAACACCTTCGCCCCTTACTCCACCGCTTAAATCTCGGGACGAGATTTCTTGTAGTGGAGGAGAATTGTGACGCCCGGATAATTAGACTACAGTAATCCCAAGCTAAGGATGCCACGTCACCTCCATTACTGTGATTAAACTCACGTTGATTCGAACCCGATTCAAATTCAAATTTAAAATATAGGCAAACAATAAAAGTTTTCAAATAATAAAACTAAAATGTTCTGGTGGTGCCAAATAATGCG
>NC_057794.1:20839614-20839952 GCF_018294505.1 Triticum aestivum
GGGGCTGCCCATCGCCGGACCTCGCTGCCCTCCTCCTCGATCGGCCTCCTGGCGCCTTTGCTACCTCCCGACGCAAGCCATCGCCATGGCTCCCCGTCCTCGGCCTCCTTCTCATCGGCCGACCCGAGCCTCGCCGCCGCCTGCAAGCACCTCGCCGGACCTCCCCACCGGCCTGCCTCCTCAACGCACGTCGTCCCCGTCTCCCACCTCGCGCCCCGTTGCCATGGACCCTACGGCCCCGATGTGAGCGCCTCCCCATGCTCCCTCTCCTCCTCCTCTCCCTGCCCCGCTGGACATCGTGGCCCGGCAGCACCCTGGCCGTGCGCGCGCACGCGCTC
>NC_057794.1:20841386-20845485 GCF_018294505.1 Triticum aestivum
CTGGCCCTGTTCGGCGTTCGCGGATACTTAACACGCTTAACGAGATCTTGGTATTTGATCTGAGTCGGCTACGAGCCTATACGCACTAACCATCTACGCGGGAGTAGTTATGGGTATCCCGACGTCGTGGTATCAGCCGAAGCACTTCAGACGTCAGCGACGGAGCGGCGCGCGCCGAATTGGACTGGAACGCCACTAGGCTAGGTCTGCTTTCGGCCGCCCTCGCAACGTGCAGGTGTGCTATGGGCGATGGGCCCAGACCCCTGCGCGCTTAGGTTTAGACCGGCGTGCTGGCCTCTCTGTTTTGCCTAGGTGGGGCTGCGACGTGTTGATCTTCCGAGGCCGGGCATGACCCAGGAAAGTGTGTCCGGCCAAATGGGATCGAGCGTGTTGGGCTATGTGGTGCACCCCTGCAGGGAAGTTTAATCTATTCGAATAGCCGTGATCTTCGGTAACAGGACGACTTGGAGTTGTACCTTGACCTTATGACAACTAGAACCGGATACTTAATAAAACACACCCTTCCAAGTGCCAGATACAACCGGTGGTCGCTCTACCTCAGGGATATGAGGAGGGGATCGCTGGGTAGGATTATGCTATGAGATGTTACTTGGAGATGCTACTTGGAGGACGTCGACCTACCCTCTTCTGCCTGTTGCAAGACGAAGGTGACCAGAAGCGTAGTCTTCGATAAGACTAGCTATCCCCCTCTTATTCTGGCATTCTGCAGTTCAGTCCACTGATATGGCCTCCTTACACATATACCCATGCATATGTAGTGTAGTTCCTTGCTTGCGAGTACTTTGGATGAGTACTCACGGTTGCTTTCTCCCCCCTTTCTCCCCTTTCCTTTCTTTCTGGTTGTCGCAACCAGATGCTAGAGTCCAGGAGCCAGACGCCACCGTCGACGACGACCCCTACTACACTGGAGGTGCCTACTACTACGTGCTGCCCGCTGATGACGACCTGGAGTAGTTAGGAGGATCCCAGGCAGGAGGCCTGCGCCTCTTTCGATCTGTATCCCAGTTTGTGCAAGCCTTCTTAAGGCAACTTGTTTAACTTATGTCTGTACTCAGATATTGTTGCTTCCGCTGACTCGTCTATGATCGAGCACTTGTATTCGAGCCCTCGAGGCCCCTGGCTTGTATTATGATGCTTGTATGACTTATTTTATTTGTAGAGTTGTGTTGTGATATCTTCCCGTGAGTCCCTGATCTTGATCGTACACATTTGCGTGCATGATTAGTGTACGATTGAATCGGGGGCGTCACAGGCCATCTTCATCATCCCGGCGCTCTCCATGACGAGCAGGGAGTAGTTCACCCTCGGGGCTGAGGGTATGTACTAGTAGCTATGTGTTTGATCTCTCTCTCTCTCATGTTCTTGACTCGGTACGATCTTGATGTATCGCGAGCTTTGCTATTATAGTTGGATCTTATGATGTTTCTCCCCCTCTACTCTTGTAATGGATTGATTTTTCCCTTTGAAGTTATCTTATCGGATTGAGTCTTTAAGGATTTGAGAACACTTGATGTATGTCTTGCATGTGCTTATCTGTGGTGACAATGGGATATCACGTGATCCACTTGATGTATGTTTTGGTGATCAACTTTCGAGTTTCGTGACCTCGTGAACTTATGCATAGGGGTTGGCACACGTTTTCATCTTGACTCTCCGGTAGAATCTTTGGGGCACTCTTTGAGGTTCTATGTGTTGGTTGAATAGATGAATCTGGGATTGTGTGATGCATATCATATAATCATACCCACGGATACTTGAGGTGACATTGGAGTATCTAGGTGACATTAGGGGTTTGGTTGATTTGTGTCTTAAGGTGTTATTCTAGTACGAACTCTTGAATAGATCGATCAGAAAGAATAACTTTGAGGTGGTTTCGTACCCTACAATAATCTCTTCGTTTGTTCTCCGCTATTAGTGACTTTGGAGTGACTCTTTGTTGCATGTTGAGGGATAGTTATATGATCTTATTATGTTATTATTATTGAGAGAACTTGCACTAGTGAAAGTATGAACCCTAGGCCTTGTTTCCTAGCATTGCAATACCGTTTATGCTCATTTTTATCGCTTTCTACCTTGCTGTTTTTATATTTTCAGATTACAAAAACCTTTATCTACCATCCATATTGCACTTGCATCACCATCTCTTCGCCGAATTAGTGCACCTATACAATTTACCATTGTATTGGGTGTGCTGGTGACACAAGAGACTCTTTGTTATTTGGTTGCAGGGTTGTTTGAGAGAGACCATCTTCAACCTACGCCTCCCACGGATTGATAAACCTTAGGTCATCCACTTGAGGGAAATTTGCTACTGTCCTACAAACCTCTGCACTTGGAGGCCCAACAACGTCTACAAGAAGAAGGTTGTGTAGTAGACATCAATCACCATCGTCACCGGCGCGACACCTTGATCTCCATCGTAGCATCATTGTCGTCTCGCCAACTATTGCTTCTACAACTATCGCTACTGCTTAGTGATAAATTAAAGCAATTACATGGCGATTGCATTTCATACAATAAAGCGACAACCATATGGCTCCTGCTAGTTGCTGATAACTCCGTTACAAAACATGATCATCTTATACAATAAAATATAGCATCATGCCTTGATCATATCACATCACAACATGCCATGCAAAAACAAGTTAGACGTCCTCTACTTTGTTGTTGCAAGGTTTACGTGGCTGCTACGGGCTGAGTAAGAACCATTCTTACCTACGCATCACAACCACAACGATAGTTCGTCACGTTAGTGATGTTTTAACCTTCAACAAGGACCGGGCGTAGTCACACTCGGCTCAACTAAAATTGGAGAAACTGACACCCGCCAGCCACCTATGTGCAAAGCACGTCGGTAGAACCCGTCTCGCGTAAGCGTACGCGTAATGTCAGTCCAGGGCGCTTCATCCAACAATACCGCCGAACCAAACTATGACATGCTAGTAAGCAGTATGACTTGTATCGCCCACAACTCACTTGTGTTCTACTCGTGCATATAACATCTACGCATAAACCTGGCTCTAATACCATTATTGGGGAACGTAGTAATTTCAAAAAAATTCCTACACACACGCAAGATCATGGTGATGCATAACAACGAGAGGGGAGAGTATCGTCTACGTACCCTCGTAGACCGTAAGCAGAAGCGTTATGACAACGCGGTTGATGTAGTCGTACGTCTTCACGATCAACCGATCCTCAGTACCGAACGTACTGCACATTCGCGTTCAGCACACGTTCAGCTCGGTGACATCCCGCGAACTCACGGTCCAGTAGAGCTTTGGGAAGAGCTTCGTCAGCACGATGGCGTGGTGACGGTGTTGATGAAGCTACCGACGCAGGGCTTCGCCTAAGCACCGCTACAATATGACCGAGGTGGACTATGGTGGAGGGGGGCACCGCACACGGCTACACTAGTACAGAACCGGGCAATAGCACCAGTTCATAAGGCCCTTTAGTGCCGGTTCGGTAACCGGCACTAAATTGTAGGCACTAAAGGCCCCCCCTTTAGTACCGGTTCAGCATGAACCGGTGCTAAAGGGCAACCACATGGCACGAGCCAGCTCCGTGGGCGCGTAGGACATTAGTACCGGTTGGTAACACCAACCGGTACTAAATGTTTGGGTGTGTTTTGGTTTTATTTTTTATTTTTACTTTAATTTTGTGTTTTCAATTTAATTTAGTGATTGTTTTACATTATAATGAGTTGTTAAATTATTAGGTGATTAGTTTGACTGGATGTGTGGATCCTAGCTAAGTCATCAAGTATATGTCATATCCATATTATATATACTTGATCACCTACTTAAGTGATCGAGGTAATATGGATATGGCATATACTTGATCACTTAGCTAGAATCCATCCAGTTGAAACTAATATGCAATTTCTTTCATAAATGATATAATAACTCATCATCATCATCATCATCATATTAATTAATATAAAAACTCTTGCATCATATATATCATCACCAACGGTTTTCATAGCAAAGATATCATCGAGTTCAACATGGTAATGATATTATAAGCGTTCATAACACCACAAAAGCAAATCACTCTTTGAGATTAAGTTCAGGAC
>NC_057794.1:20847225-20848302 GCF_018294505.1 Triticum aestivum
ACATAATGACTTGTCTCCTCGCAGTTTAGTTCAGCCCCGGGACAGTGGACGGTCCTGTCTACCAAGCGCCGGACATGTTTTCTTGATTGGAAGTAAGCTGTCAATATAAATTGAGATCTATTAATTATTCAACTAGTTCAAATAATCTCATATCGAAGACATAAATATGGTTGAGAAACTCACATAATGGTAGAACTGGAGGCGTCTGCACATCGACCCAGATGTCTCTGTTACCTTCAATATCATCTTCCGGACGAATATCAAAGGTGATAACCATATCAGGCTCAAATGCATAAGCCTTGCATAGTGCTTGCCAAGTTTTGCATTCAAAATAGGTGTATGTGTCTGCATTGTATAATTTGACGTTGAAGGTATAACCATGCTCGGTCTTCAAGTAAACTCTTTTTACCTCCATAGTTTCGTTAGGACTGAAACCTATCTTATCCAAGACAAAAATTCTTGCATGGCAGGGGATACGCTAGTAGAATAGTGAAAAATTAAAATTAAAAGTTGAAGCAAATGAAGCATAAGTCATGCTTAATTACGAAAAAAGACTTGTCATTGTGACTTACTGTATCCACTTCGAAGTTCTCATCCAGCTTGATGCTGAAGCGTCTATCATCAACTAGAAAATTTCTGCCGCACAGGCCGCGCTGGTCTTCGCAGTATTCGCACATAATGAAATCGTGTTCGTCGTCAGACGACATTCCTATGTTCATAGGTGAAACATTAAACACTTATTAGTTCTATTAATTCAACTAATTCTGTTAATTCAACTAGTTCAACTAATTAATTCAACTAATTCAACTAAGCACTTACGAAGAATATACCTAATTAATTGAACTAATTCAACTAACTAGTTCAACTAATTAATTCAACTAAACTAGTTCTATTAATTTTCTTACTAAAAATAAGGTAGCTAGTTCTATATAATAAAATGTTAATTAGATAATGAAATCTCATATAACTAAATTAAATATATACCTAACATATAATTTATATCTAATTCATCTAACATTTGACATTAATATTTAACATATGTTCATATATAGGTGAAACATTAAACACTTACTAGTT
>NC_057794.1:20848312-20848787 GCF_018294505.1 Triticum aestivum
GCTTTGAATGCTGCATACTGAACACAAAAGAAGTCCAGAGTTCAAATAATTTTAAAAAACATTGAAGTGCCCGTGTAACAGATGAGTTCTCGTCCGAAACTCTGATACTCCGAAAGAGTTTGTCCAGTTTGTACACGAAGTGCGTCCAGTTTTTGCCGTGACCCTCTCTACTCTTTCGCACATGCTATGCGGGTGAAATGATGATACCATGCCAAGTTTCAACATTTTCAGAATTCATTTTGTAGTGATTTTCAATTTCACGGTCATTTAGCTCTCTAAACAATTAGGTAAATGACCGAAAAATAACAAATGATGTCAGAACATGTTGGAAATTGATGACGTCGCTTTGAATGCTGCATACTGAACAAAAAGAGGTCTGGAGTTCAAATAAGTTATTAAAAATAAAAAAGAGGTGCATTGCTGGTTAATTTGCTTCAAGCCTTTCGGAATAGTGTAGACTGCACTGCACATAGCT
>NC_057794.1:20848797-20853027 GCF_018294505.1 Triticum aestivum
GCAGATGGCAAAGAGCCCAAATAGGCCAGCCCAAATTTTACATGTAGATGACATGTGGCCTTTTTGCCATCTGCCAGCTGATGGCAAAGCTCTTTGCCATCTGCCAGCAAATGGCAAAGTGACTATATTGCCTCATTTAATTTTGATTTTTCTTATATCAGTTCCTTTTGACAGAAAATCAAACACAAATATATATGACCAATATAGCATATTCAACACATATTACCAATAGTCATGAACACATATATATCCAACACATGTTACCAATAACAGCAAGTTTCATCCGTACATATACATAGTTTCATCAATATTACACAGTTTCATCCATAGGTAGCAAGTTTCACAAGGTCAAAACAAAAACTAAATACAAGCACTCCATCAACCCAAGCTTCCGTGATCTTAAGCAAATCTGTAAAATGGGAAAGAAGAAAGTTAGAAGAAGAAGAAGACTAGAAGAAGAAGAAGATTATTATGATGCGGAAATATGCATGGATTGTCAAAACTTGCATTATCCTACTATCACTAGTACAACAAAGCTACAGGTTGGCATAGTTCATGAACCATGTACATCATGACAAATACAATATCATCCAATGCTCGACTATGAACAAAATTGAACATTTACACCTCACAAAGGCAGAGCATTGAACCAACAAGCAAGTAGGAGGGGTATAAGAGGACTTGAGGAGCTCACTCGAGGGGGTTCTAGCCTAGGCCGAGCTTCAGTCTATGAGAATTGAGTTCTAAAATTGAAAAATTACACCTCACTTAAGCATTAGTCATCGAAGGTTCTTGCTTTGTCTATGAGAATTGAGTTCTAAAATCTACTCCCTCCGTTCCTAAATATAAGTCCGTTGGAACCTTCGTATGTAGCACATAATACATATACACGTTGGAACCTGTTGCCACTTAGATTGAAATAATTTTTTCCCAATGCACACTAGTAGGACCCATTAAAGCCAAAAAAAGTAAAACCAAAGCCTAGAAATAATATATACTCCTACTTAGAAATCATAAGCTGTTTCACCTTCCTTCCACATTGAATGTCATTGCTAACTGATTTGAAATGAACATGCTTAGTTGGTTTGAAATTTTGACAACAGCAGGTTTACTTGTTTTACCAGTGACTTGTAAACCATGGCTACTTTTTTTCAATCTTATGCCACAACATAAAACTGGAGAGAAATCCCATAGGTTTATTTCACACGATATCCTGAATTGAGCAAAACTACTACCCCAACACCCACTCTGTGAAACTGCTCAATTTGAGTGAAATCCAGACAGAAAGCAATGGTCCGCAGTTGCAAATTCAGAAAACAATAGCAGGCTGCAAGGTGGATACCAGCATTTTCATGTGAAAGCATGTACACTGGCAGTACAGTTGATGTCCTAGGGGGTGCTACATTTCCCTCTTGCTTTTCCCATTTTGAGAGATGTTGGAATAGTTAGCAACTGACAAAAGATGTCGATCAAGCTTCAGGAACTTAGCGGCTGTAAATTCAGAAAAAAAAAACCATAAAACACACTAAGTTCCATAATTGCTTTCCTCAATACAACAATCCGTAACAAACATAACCTGACCAAAGAATAGTATCACTCTTATCTCCTGGAAGGGTAACATCGCTCCAGTAAGAGCAGTCGCCATTTAGCAATCTCACACTCTTCAACCGGTAACAAACAATCAACCTCGTATATATGTATACAGACATAAGCAGGGAAGGGTACCGCGTGCATGTTTGCTCACCTGTGGCGTTGGCTGTGGCGGAGGCGAGGGTCATGAGATCAACGGGGCTCCAAAGGTAGACGGTGCCCTCAATGGCAAAGGTCACCAGGTCGTGGTCTGTCCTCGCGAGCTCGGCAAACTCGATACCAATGCGTTGTCCATCTTGGCATCCTCTATATCCCCACCGGTAGCTGGATTTTGCTGTTGCAGCGAACAAGACAGAATTCAGTTCAGGACAAAGAATGGACAAGGAACGGAAGAAAGAAAAATAGGTTTGGGACTTGATCCTTGCGCTGATTTTCTTACCCGTCGAGGACGTGGGCATGTACGTGCAACACACATATAACCATGAGGGGAAAATGTCTTGTATAAACATTTTTTGCATGTAATACATAGTATGTAGATTCTGCAAAGAGGAAATTCATCACATTCATATTTGATTAGTTTTGCAGACATGTAATTCATCTCATTCTGACCGTAGTGGGACTTTTATCAAAATGAAACATCAGTCATCTGTAGGCACTAAAAATGACGTAATTAAAGGGAAATTTTGGCATGCCCTTGGATAAACAAACGGCGTATGACACTGATGAGGTTAGTAATAATATAGCCAAAATAGCCAAGCGAAAACTGAAACAGCGACTCTATGTGATCCTCCCGCATTGTACAACAACATATACAGTGGTGTCGGGACAAAATATAACTATCACATTTTAGCATAGCCTTAAAAAACTGCCAATAATATATGCATGCTAAATCCATGTTTATCAAGCTAACTATCCACATTGTATACAGTGTGGCGATAGTATGGATGGCTGCAATCTATTACTCAGGGAGTCTTCTATACTAATGAAGTATAAAATTCATTGTCCATCCAACCGGTATGTCTTCAAAGATTGAGATAAAGGGTGTTTTATAGCTCTAAGATATGGCAAGGAATTAAGAAAATATATTTGAGCTCAGTATGTCTTATTGCCTAAATGACAATAACAAATTTAAACAATTTAAAGAGAAAATCCAGGGCAATGCTTATAAGGAAGTAAAGATAGCTAACTATTTTTGAGTCCTGTGATAGATTAATTGTGTGTCACGAATCATCCAAGCACATTTGAAAGAAGTCACTTTTGACGCGTCTAGATTACCAAATAAGTGAAAATGCGTCTTCATTTGTCATATTTATTACCTGAATGTGCTATCCATACCACCTTCAGGGCAATCCAGCATAGCCACTTTAACAAATCATACAACTGAAACAAGTAAAAGGCCCCCAGGAGATTATAACACCCAATGAGTGTTGATGTTTTTGGACTAAAACATATAAGGAACAAATAAAGTCCCTAACAAGCACCTATACATCATCTCACTACTGAGTGAAATACAGGCATGCCCCTCATCATGTAACCTCTCCATTTCACAAACATTATAGTTCCATGTTTATTCAATCACCAAGATTTCTGGGCTTTCGCCACAGTCCAAATTCCTGAAGTTGAATTCATGACAGACGTGTAACTAGATACATTATGATGTTTCACAACAAACAAGTACAAAAAGGAACTCCCAACGCTGTGCCGTAACAAATAACAGTGACAAATGGGTCAAAATGCCTTCCGCTACCAATTTTTAACCAAAAGCTGAAAATAAATCAGATACTTAAGACAGAAGTAAAACAAGCCATCATATTCGTCCACATATGTTAATATTATTTGCACCATCCGATCAAAAAAATTAATGGCTCACATTTAAAACTAAGTTCTCCCCCATTAAGCAGGTCCTGCTTAATTAAGTGGGTAAAGTAATGTCGTAGAAAAGTACACGAAAGTGCGTGTCCATTTGAATGGCTTAATCAGAGCTTCAAGTCTTCTGGAACCATGCCGCTGGCACCCAAAACAAGTTAGTGGCATTCATACCTGCATTAGCTTATGTCTCTTTTTCTTGGTACTTGCCTCTGATTATTTATAATTGTGCGCACTAGCAACATTGATAATGACTCCTCAGAGTCGACATGAGAATAGACTTGGTCCATTCTTTTTACAAAGTAGGTAGGATATGCCCACCTTTGGTTAGAAATATTCAGCTGATTATCAGACTAATGTTAATTTATGTATCAGGCAGGTCGTTCAGAATAATGTTAATTTGTTGAAACTAGAAAAGTCATCGATTCTTTCTCAGGTATGTACATTCTTTCCAAAGCTGGTTATTACATAAATGATGAGTATTGTATATTCAGTGATACGTACACTAGTGCATTGGCTAGAAGCAAGCGCTCTGTCAAAACTGTACACTTCTATAGTAGTTCAGATTTCAGAAGCTATTCTGCTGTACAATATCCCTTCCTTTTAAATATGTACTTTATGGATCAACTTGAAGGAGGTCATATTACCTTTCCCTGCAGGTTGAACATCAATGGGTTCATATGTTAATATAGTAGAAACAGAAACAATAAAAGGAGGCGAATAATTCGAACTCGACATTTTTTAACTGAAGTTAACAGCTAAAACTATCCCATG
>NC_057794.1:20853523-20855175 GCF_018294505.1 Triticum aestivum
GAGAGAGAGAGAGGGGTCGGCCAGGCTGGGAGAGAGAGGGGTGGGGCCGGGCTGGGAGAGAGGGGAGGAGATTTTTTTTTTGAGAGTTGGGAGAGGAGATAGTCCCACCTCTTTGCCATCAGCCAGCGGATGGCAAAAACCCACTTCTTTGCCATCAGCTAGCGGATGGCAAATCCCCACCTCTTTGCCATCAGCCAGCTGATGGCAAAGAATGTTTGCCTTCAGCTGGCAGATGGCAAAGAGGTGGGGCTAGTGGGTCGTTACAGCGCCGTTATCCACTGGGCCCACCCACTTCTTTGCCATCTGCCAGCAGACGGAAAAGATTCTTTGCCATCCGCTGGCAGATGGCAAAGAACTGGCTGATGGCAACCAGGTTCTTTGCCATCTGTCATTTCTTTGCCATCTATTTTTTGTAAGCAGATGTCAAAGACGTTCTTTGCCATCTGCTGGCAGATGACAAAGAACTGACTGATGGCAAATTCTCTATTTCCAGTAGTGTATGGATAACAGAATAATGAAGTATGGATAACAGGAACAACAGCTAATATAGTATACTATTGCTGAGGCATTAGTATAATGAACAGAACTTCCTGAAGTATACTGCTGCTGCTGAAGTATACAGTTGCTGCTGCTGAGTTTGCATTAGTTTACAAATCTTACAGAATAATTTGTTTATGCTAGGAATGCATCAGTTTGTACAATACTATAAATGGCAAATAAAACAACAGAATTGCATAGGGAAAATAAAACGTTTTAACCTGCTGTTGTTCTACACTTCAACATGGGTAACAAATCTAACAACGATGGTTGTCGTCATCCTTGCGTTGGCTAGTTAAAACTAAGAGCAGCAGAGCAAATATGTGTATTACGCAGACAAACAGGGGTGCTCCTGTTGGGTTGCAACATGAAAGAGCCAGGTTTTTATTACTGCTAAAAAATACTTAGCAACCACAACAAATTATGATCAAAGGAATGGAAACGAATCTAAGGGTTTATTTTTGGTAAAATATCCAAGGTTGAGAAATCCAAAAATGCAAAAAACACCGATCAACTGTAGTTGTTTAACCATCACCACA
Organism: Triticum aestivum; assembly: GCF_018294505.1. Classification (NCBI taxonomy): domain Eukaryota; kingdom Viridiplantae; phylum Streptophyta; class Magnoliopsida; order Poales; family Poaceae; genus Triticum; species Triticum aestivum. Next base: position 20,854,600 of record NC_057794.1, read on the forward strand.
CTAACGAACATGTGTTCAAGAGAGTTGTTTGATCCAAAGCATTGAAGACAAATAAATGAAAGAGAAATGTTTCAATTCTATTCAGAAGTATAGTCCAAGCAATATCTGACTTATGATGAAATGCATAGGTCCAGCCGATGACTACACAGCAGCAACTACTTCAGAATTTGCTGGAGAAATGCTTATCCTTTTTATTCTTCAACGACGTAAAAAGAAATGCCAACACAACACCATCAACAACAGACTCTCACCCAACTAATATACTAGAACTAGATCAACCAAGCATCAGTTTTAAAAAGCTCGGTTTAAGATACTTCAACGACGTAAAATCTCAGTAGCATCTCCTTGTAACATGATATGCTCAGCTGACAAACGATTCACATGCAACTCCTCTACATTATATCACACCAACACACGGAGCTGCATCTCTAGATGAGGAACAAAAAAACGTTGATGGCATGCTAAGCATCAGTTTTAAAAAGCTCAATTTTAGATCATCAAAGACCGGAAAGGCCGCAGCGGTCTAAATGTTTCACATCCTCTGCCAAGCACAACATCATCATCGTCACGGAAAGG
>NC_057794.1:20855185-20856242 GCF_018294505.1 Triticum aestivum
ACAATAGTATACTGTTGCTGAGGCATTAGTATCACTACTGGAATCTGGCACTTTGCCATCTGCCATGGCAGATGGCAAAGGCATGGTCGGCGGATGGCAAAGGCTTTGCCATCAGCCAGCAGATGGCAAACAGTTTGTCCGAAACCCTATCGGCAAAGGCTTCTTTGCCATCTGCTGGCTGATGGCAAAGAGCCTTTGGCTTTGCCATCAGCTGACAGATGGCAAAGCCTCTTAACGGGGTTAGCCCCGTTAGAAGGCTAACGGCATACTTTGCTGGTGGCAGATGGCAAAGCCTCTTAACGGGGTTAGCCCCGTTAGAAGGCTAACGGCATACTTTGCTGGCGGCAGATGGCAAAGCCTCTTAACGGGGTTAGCCCCGTTAGAAGGCTAACGGCATACTTTGCCGTTAGCCAGCATATGGCAAAGGCTGCAGGCTCTTTGCCGTCTGCCAGCAGATGGCAAAGTATGCAGGCTCTTTGCCGTCTGCCAGCAGATGGCAAAGAGCTTTGCCATCTGCTGGCAGATGGCAAAGAGCCCAAATAGGCCAGCCCAAATTTTACATGTAGATGACATGTGGCCTTTTTGCCATCTGCCAGCTGATGGCAAAGCTCTTTGCCATCTGCCAGCAAATGGCAAAGTGACTATATTGCCTCATTTAATTTTGATTTTTCTTATATCAGTTCCTTTTGACAGAAAATCAAACACAAATATATATGACCAATATAGCATATTCAACACATATTACCAATAGTCATGAACACATATATATCCAACACATGTTACCAATAACAGCAAGTTTCATCCGTACATATACATAGTTTCATCAATATTACACAGTTTCATCCATAGGTAGCAAGTTTCACAAGGTCAAAACAAAAACTAAATACAAGCACTCCATCAACCCAAGCTTCCGTGATCTTAAGCAAATCTGTAAAATGGGAAAGAAGAAAGTTAGAAGAAGAAGAAGACTAGAAGAAGAAGAAGATTATTATGATGCGGAAATATGCATGGATTGTCAAAACTTGCATTATCCTACTATCACTAGTACAACAAAGCT
>NC_057794.1:20860635-20864597 GCF_018294505.1 Triticum aestivum
GAGAGAGAGAGAGGGGTCGGCCAGGCTGGGAGAGAGAGGGGTGGGGCCGGGCTGGGAGAGAGGGGAGGAGATTTTTTTTTTGAGAGTTGGGAGAGGAGATAGTCCCACCTCTTTGCCATCAGCCAGCGGATGGCAAAAACCCACTTCTTTGCCATCAGCTAGCGGATGGCAAATCCCCACCTCTTTGCCATCAGCCAGCTGATGGCAAAGAATGTTTGCCTTCAGCTGGCAGATGGCAAAGAGGTGGGGCTAGTGGGTCGTTACAGCGCCGTTATCCACTGGGCCCACCCACTTCTTTGCCATCTGCCAGCAGACGGAAAAGATTATTTGCCATCCGCTGGCAGATGGCAAAGAACTGGCTGATGGCAACCAGGTTCTTTGCCATCTGTCATTTCTTTGCCATCTATTTTTTGTAAGCAGATGGCAAAGACGTTCTTTGCCATCTGCTGGCAGATGGCAAAGAACTGACTGATGGCAAATTCTCTATTTCCAGTAGTGTATGGATAACAGAATAATGAAGTATGGATAACAGGAACAACAGCTAATATAGTATACTACTGCTGAGGCATTAGTATAATGAACAGAACTTCCTGAAGTATACTGCTGCTGCTGAAGTATACAGTTGCTGCTGCTGAGTTTGCATTAGTTATAAATCTTACAGAATAATTTGTTTATGCTAGGAATGCATCAGTTTGTACAATACTATAAATGGCAAATAAAACAACAGAATTGCATAGGGAAAATAAAACGTTTTAACCTGCTGTTGTTCTACACTTCAACATGGGTAACAAATCTAACAACGATGGTTGTCGTCATCCTTGCGTTGGCTAGTTAAAACTAAGAGCAGCAGAGCAAATATGTGTATTACGCAGACAAACAGGGGTGCTCCTGTTGGGTTGCAACATGAAAGAGCCAGGTTTTTATTACTGCTAAAAAATACTTAGCAACCACAACAAATTATGATCAAAGGAATGGAAACGAATCTAAGGGTTTATTTTTGGTAAAATATCCAAGGTTGAGAAATCCAAAAATGCAAAAAACACCGATCAACTGTAGTTGTTTAACCATCACCACACTAACGAACATGTGTTCAAGAGAGTTGTTTGATCCAAAGCATTGAAGACAAATAAATGAAAGAGAAATGTTTCAATTCTATTCAGAAGTATAGTCCAAGCAATATCTGACTTATGATGAAATGCATAGGTCCAGCCGATGACTACACAGCAGCAACTACTTCAGAATTTGCTGGAGAAATGCTTATCCTTTTTATTCTTCAACGACGTAAAAAGAAATGCCAACACAACACCATCAACAACAGACTCTCACCCAACTAATATACTAGAACTAGATCAACCAAGCATCAGTTTTAAAAAGCTCGGTTTAAGATACTTCAACGACGTAAAATCTCAGTAGCATCTCCTTGTAACATGATATGCTCAGCTGACAAACGATTCACATGCAACTCCTCTACATTATATCACACCAACACACGGAGCTGCATCTCTAGATGAGGAACAAAAAAACGTTGATGGCATGCTAAGCATCAGTTTTAAAAAGCTCAATTTTAGATCATCAAAGACCGGAAAGGCCGCAGCGGTCTAAATGTTTCACATCCTCTGCCAAGCACAACATCATCATCGTCACGGAAAGGCCGCAGCGGTCTAAACAGTCAGCTATCCAAAAAAACATAGTGACCCACATCACCATTGAGCTACTGTGAGCATGTAAGGACCAGATACAATGCAGAGCTACTAAGCAAATGGGATCGGGCAGAAGGGCAAAGAGAGGGAGGTGGCTACCTTCACCACAGGGGAACTTCCTGGTGGTGATGTTGAGCAGCATCCTGACTGGGCCCTTGACCTTCAGCTGCTTCTCCTTGGTGCCCTTCACCAGATCTGAGGTCACTGCTCAACACACGCACGCACAAACGCATCAGATCGGAGGCGCACAAATCCAGGCTCATCCAACCAAGCACTAACAAACACATGAATGATACTAACATAAGCCATATAGTACTCTTGGAAGTGTGCAATGAATTTGCACAGGAGTACGTACGTACAACACAATAGAAACCTCAAGAATCACGGTGTGGAATACAATGAGGAATGTTTGTTTGGTCGAGGATGGGTCAGGCACCCTTGATCACGAGACGGGGCAGCCCAGGCTGTTGATGCAGTACTTGCTCACACTACCCAAGAACATCCTGTTCAACCAAAGGAACCGGATCGGCTTGTTTCTTTCATACACGAAAGGTGATGCCTATCACACAAGCAGGCAGGCAACTGTCCTAGAAACTTCATGATCTAAATAGATTACAAGATGAACTCCCGGAAAAAAATCGCTAAATGAACTGATCTAGAAGGTTACTACAGTGCTACTACATGGCTGCACTAAAGAATGTGAAGATGCAGTTCTAGATACGTAGGATTTGAATCAATTTTGGCTGTACAAGTAGAGTTCTTCACTGTGACCGTGAGAGATTTCCATGAAGCAGTGCAAGTCAGTTTTCAGTAGCTACTACTAAGACAGACTGCCTGAACAATTCTATCCACGGCATTCAGTTCTATGGAAAGAAAAATGCTATGCCAAGGCGCAAATGCGCTACAGATCAAGAGAAATTTATCTATACACATGCAGTTTCATGTATGCAGGAGTAGATGTAACACATACTTCACACTGTATCAGATTCATAATGACACATCCTAGCAAAACTGAAACTAATTTCGATCACGCAGTTGCCTCCATGGGCAAAGCTCTATAGCAGGCTCGCCTGGCCACTCAGACAATATCCTCGATCTGCAAGGGCAAGAACAAGAGTAAGTTTTGGTCACGGTAATAAGATGATGATATAAAAAAATGATTGGCGGATGGTGAAATGTACACAAGACAGCATGTTTTATTGCTTCCTTCTGATTGCTCACACCAATAACATCCCGGTCCTATGTTTGTAGTACAGAAAGCCACAAAGAATTTGGTGGCAGACAGAATATTTATGCTTCCCTTTTCAATGGAGCCCCAAACCAAATACACCCTCGTCAATAATGCAAGTCCGTAGATGCAATGCAACATTGGACCACTAAATGACTATGTAAAGCATGATAATGGCCTAACTAGATCTGAGATTTCACACAAGTGGCAACTATACTAGTACAGTAGTGCACCCATGTCTCATGAAAAGCACGATCCTCGTACTGCAATTGCTTATCAGATCTAAACTACAAAACGAAATGGCTAGAAATCACAGATCACATGCTTAAATTAGGAACTACGAACAGTTCATGTTCCTGATAAATTCAGAAGGGTCGCACAGATCGAAGACTAATTGTCGCATTCCCGGGGGGGAAACAATTAGACCTACACGGGAAGGTAATCCAGTAATCCGATCACGGTTCAAATTGCGCATCAATTACAGCCTAAATATTCCAGACCAGAGAAGATCTGACATCGAAAGAGGCGAGAGATGGGATGAGATGGGGTATGACGAACCAGGATGCCGTGCTCGAGGCAGTAAAGTACCCAGCATGCATTGCCGAACTGGATTACAGGAAGTCGCCAAGATGCCGACGCCGACGAGCGTGGCCGGCAGGATGCCGAAGACGAAGTCGCCGAAGGAGATGTTGTAGCTCCGAGGCGCGCACCGTGGTGCTCCTGCCATGGGTCGGGCGCGCGAGGACGGTCGGGCTACTCCCGCTTCTCCTCCAGAGGCCTCCGCCGTGCGCTGCTCCCACACGAGCCCTGCATGTCACCCAAGGAGAGGAGAGGAGCAATATGTTAGGAACCGCGGGAGAGGGAGGGGAGGCGCGGAGTGTCGTGCGCGTACGTGGTCGTGGCGGGGCACGCCGCCATCCTGCCCGTGGACTACCTGCCTATCGTCGCCGGGCCGGCGAGACAAGGCGCTGCGCGGCAAAATCCGAAGGACGGAGTGGTTGGTTGGCTCAGAGTGGATAAGGCTAGGGGAGAAT
>NC_057794.1:20864805-20867744 GCF_018294505.1 Triticum aestivum
GATGGGGATATGGGATCGAGGGGCGTGGGAGAGGGTGGAGCAGCGGCGCTTGGGGGTGGGGGTCGAGCTCCGCCGGAGGGAGGTGGCCGACGCACGCAGGAGGGAAGGAGGAGAGGGGAGGCGACGGGGTTCGCCATGGGAGGGAGGGGAGGGGAGGAGGAGAGGAGAGCGAGGGGAGAAAGAAAGGAGGCGGGGGTGAACAAAAAATGTCCACGAGGACTAGGGTTTCGGCTTAGGCGGGCTTGGGGTGAGGACAGCCGTTAGATCCGCAAAAATCCAACGGTGTTCCATCCACGATCCGCGTGAAATGCCCTTGGACTAGTCAAAACGCAGTACACGCATACGATGTCATGACCATCTAAATTGGTCATGGTTAACTACAAAATTGGTCGTAGTTAACTAAAAATCAATTTTCTATTTTTCGAGTGCTCGAAATAAGTTTTTTTGTGAAGGACCTATAATATATTTGTTGCAAAATTGGATCAAATCATTTTTCTAAAATACTAGGTCATATTTAATTCACAATTGACCAAATAGTTGGGTGTAAAAAGTTTTGATCCACCTCTCGTGAAAAAAAACAAATTTTCGCCGATTCAGTTGGAAGCGGGTCAAATTTGAACTGTAGCTGCCTTGTAGTTTGCTCTTTATTTTTTCCGAAAATCGTTTCTAGGTACATAAGTATCTATTAAATCAGAGAAAAACCAAAAGAATTTCTAAGATTCAACCACTAGCTAGGAACGGTTATTCCCGCCGTTTTGACCGCATTTTGAAACCGGCATAAAAATTCAAAAAAATCAAAAAACTGGGAAACCTTCGCATTGTGTCGTTATATGTGGCCAAGTTCCCAGGAAAAATAACAAACTTGTAATACGGCAATTATTTTTAAAAAGTGTTCTCAGAAACGAGCTATCAAGTGTGGAGATCAATGGCTTTCAAGCCAAATAATCAATTTAAGGCCACATTCATGGCATAGTTTGTTCAAATGATCTCATATTGTGCAAAAGGGTGCATATTGAAATGGCAAACAATGTTGCCTAAGGAAGTTTTCATTTTCTTTGGACGAAAAAACCATTTTCCATTTTTCTTATGCCCAAAAGGAGGTTTTTTTGTGAAGGACCTCCCAAATAATTGTTGCAAAATTGGACCAAATCATTTTTCTAAAATACTAGGCCATATTTAATGCACAATTTACCAAATGGTTGGGTGTCAATAGTTTTGATCCACCTCTTGTGAAAAAGACAAATTTCTGCCGATTCAATAGAAAGCGGGTCAAATTTGAACTGCGGCTGCCTCATAGTTTGCTATTTATTTTTTCCAAAAATCATTTCTAGGTACAAAAGTATCTATTTAATCAGAGAAACACCAAAAAAATTCCAAGATTCAACCACTAGCTAGGAACGGTCAAGCCCGCCGTTTTGACCGCATTTTGAAACAGGCATAAAAAATTCAAAAAAAATCAAAAAATTGGGAAGCCTTCGCATTGTGTCATTATATGTGACCAAGTTACCAGGAAAAATAAAAAACTTATAATACGGCAATTATTTTTAAAAAGTGTTCTCAGAAATGAGCTATCATGCGTGGAGATTCATGGCTTTCAATCCAAATGATCAATCTTATGGCCACATTCATGGCATAGTTTGTTCAAATGATCTCATATTTTGCAAAAGGGTGCATATTGGAATTCCAAACAATGTTGCCTAAGGGACTTTTTATTTTCTTTGCACGGAAAATTCATTTTCCATTTTCCGAGTGCCCGAATTGAGTTCTTTTTGTGAAGGACCTACCATATATTTGTTGCAAAATTGGACCAAATCAATTTTGTAAAATACTAGGCCATATTTGATTCACAATTGACCAAATGTTTGGGTGTCAAAAGCATTGATCCACCTCTGGTGAAAAAGACAAATTCCCGCCGATTCAGTAGGAAGCGGGTCAAATTTGAACTGCAGCTGCCTCATAGTTTGCTCTTTATTTTTTCAAGAAATCATTTCTAGATACATAAGTATGTATTTAATCAGAGAAATATTAAACTTTTTCCAAGATTCAACCACTAGTTAGGAACGGTCAAACCCGCCGTTTTCATCACATTTCGAAACGGACTTAAAAAATAAAAAAAATAAAAAAAATTGGGAAACCTTCGCATTGTGTCATTATATGTGATCGGTTGGCCAGCGCGACCAATTTCGATGATCGTGTACCTTTCATCTGAGCGCAACTTTCTCTTCGGGCCTCGTCTCGTTACCGAAGTGTTGCTCGATCCGGAGGGCTATAAAAGAAGAAAAAGGAGAGAGTTAATATGTGTACATACCAAAAACAATTAATGCATCAATTAGCTATTGTCAGCCCATGCTTAATTAATATATATATACCTGGCCGGACTCCGTTCGGTCACCGAAGCCGTCATCACGGTGTCCTTCCCCCTCCATTCGGTCACTGGAGCCGTCATCACGGTGTCCTTCCCCCTCCATTCGGTCACCGGAACCGTCATCATGGTGTCCTTCCTCCTTCATTGTTTGATCATCGTTGTAGCCTGCTTATTCATCCTGTCTTTCCAGACCATCGGTGCATGTGTCGTTGAAAACCACAAGACGGCATCACTTCCGTGTCCGATTATCTCCCCCAACATCGCTTCTTGTGCTTCGTCTCGGGGGTGTGGATCCATAGTTTCTGCAAATATTTACAAGATGGCAATTATTATTCAAACATGACAGATGGATATATTAGTGGCAAACGTTGAACTAGCTAGCTAACCACAATAAGGAATCATATTAGTGGCCTGGCCTCGACGCTTCTCTAGGGTTTGTGGTGGCCTCGACGACAACGCTCTTTTAACTTGGTAAATTTGGGTGGCCTCAAGAGAGTTTGTTGATAGGGTAGGGGCGCAGAGGGAGGGGGTAGGATACCAGCATCATTTTTTTTCTAGGGTTTGGGTGTCGTCG